>NC_056438.1:67515379-67595379 GCF_018296145.1 Oncorhynchus tshawytscha
TTAAATGCCTTCCTAACCATCTTAAATAAACATGCCCCATTCAAGAAATTTAGAACCAGGAACAGATATAGCCCTTGGTTCTCCCCAGACCTGACTGCCCTTAACCAACACAAAAACATCCTATGGCGTTCTGCATTAGCATCGAACAGCCCCCGTGATATGCAGCTGTTCAGGGAAGCTAGAAACCATTATACACAGGCAGTTAGAAAAGCCAAGGCTAGCTTTTTCAAGCAGAAATTTGCTTCCTGCAACACTAACTCAAAAAAGTTCTGGGACACTGTAAAGTCCATGGAGAATAAGAACACCTCTTCCCAGCTGCCCACTGCACTGAAGATAGGAAACACTGTCACCAATGATAAATCCACCATAATTGAGAATTTCAATAAGCATTTTTCTACGGCTGGCCATGCTTTCCACCTGGCTACTCCTACCCCGGACAACAGCACTGCACCCCCAACAGCAACTCGCCCAAGCCTTCCCCATTTCTCCTTCTCCCAAATCCATTCAGCTGATGTTCTGAAAGAGCTGCAAAATCTGGACCCCTACAAATCAGCCGGGCTAGACAATCTGGACCCTTTCTTTCTAAAATTATCTGCCGAAATTGTTGCCACCCCTATTACTAGCCTGTTCAACCTCTCTTTCGTGTCGTCTGAGATTCCCAAAGATTGGAAAGCAGCTGCGGTCATCCCCCTCTTCAAAGGGGGACACTCTTGACCCAAACTGCTACAGACCTATATCTATCCTACCGTGCCTTTCTAAGGTCTTCGAAAGCCAAGTCAACAAACAGATTACCGACCATTTCGAATCTCACTATACCTTCTCTGCTATGCAATCTGGTTTCAGAGCTGGTCATGGGTGCACCTCAGCCACGCTCAAGGTCCTAAACGATATCTTAACCGCCATCGATAAGAAACATTACTGTGCAGCCGTATTCATTGATCTGGCCAAGGCTTTCGACTCTGTCAATCACCACATCCTCATCGGCAGACTCGACAGCCTTGGTTTCTCAAATAATTGCCTCGCCTGGTTCACCAACTACTTCTCTGATAGAGTTCAGTGTGTCAAATCGGAGGGTCTGCTGTCCGGACCTCTGGCAGTCTCTATGGGGGTGCCACAGGGTTCAATTCTTGGACCGACTCTCTTCTCTGTATACATCAATGAGGTCGCTCTTGCTGCTGGTGAGTCCCTGATCCACCTCTACGCAGACGACACCATTCTGTATACTTCCGGCCCTTCTTTGGACACTGTGTTAACAACCCTCCAGGCAAGCTTCAATGCCATACAACTCTCCTTCCGTGGCCTCCAATTGCTCTTAAATACAAGTAAAACTAAATGCATGCTCTTCAACCGATCGCTACCTGCACCTACCAGCCTGTCCAACATCACTACTCTGGACGGCTCTGACTTAGAATACGTGGACAACTACAAATACTTAGGTGTCTGGTTAGACTGTAAACTCTCCTTCCAGACCCATATCAAACATCTCCAATCCAAAGTTAAATCTAGAATTGGTTTCCTATTTCGCAACAAAGCATCCTTCACTCATGCTGCCAAACATACCCTTGTAAAACTGACCATCCTACCAGTCCTCGACTTTGGCGATGTCATTTACAAAATAGCCTCCAATACCCTACTCAACAAATTGGATGCAGTCTATCACAGTGCAATCCGTTTTATCACCAAAGCCCCATATACTACCCACCATTGCGACCTGTACGCTCTCATTGGCTGGCCCTCGCTTCATACTCGTCGCCAAACCCACTGGCTCCATGTCATCTACAAGACCCTGCTAGGTAAAGTCCCCCCTTATCTCAGCTCGCTGGTCACCATAGCATCTCCCACCTGTAGCACACGCTCCAGCAGGTATATCTCTCTAGTCACCCCCAAAACCAATTCTTTCTTTGGCCGCCTCTCCTTCCAGTTCTCTGCTGCCAATGACTGGAACGAACTACAAAAATCTCTGAAACTGGAAATTATTCGACAAAAGAAATGTTGCAAAAAATATCATTGCTACAAGTGGAGAAATGGCAGATATAAGAAACATTTTCTGAGGATTGACACATTTTTTTATCCGTATAAAATGGGCCGATTTTAATTTGGTTAAACTTTCTTGCATGATGGAAACTGTGTTTTTTTCTAATAAATGATGATTGCCAAATCATTTTGAAGGTAGAACATCATCCAGTCGGTCTAACTATGAAGTTCGACTGCATTTAATTATAAATGCCTACTGCTTGCGAAATCATTTTTTTCTACAATAAAAATGTTTATTTGCAGGACAAGGATTGTCCAGACTTTCAAGAATGCCTGAATTGCTTTGGCTTGCTTTTATGGTTGACTGGGTGGATGCAAAGTTTCACCATTCAATTATTTCAGATCTGGAGGAGTGCAATTATAATATGGCATGAGACAATTATTGCATTCTGTCCATGCTGGCTTTCGAGGGCTACCGAGACATGAAACAGATAGCCTGTATGCACTGCCACCTGTCTCAAATGTATTCATTCACATTTTTCCTAAATGGGTAATAAAAACACTTCAACCACTTCATATTTATTTGACACTGGGTTTTAGCAATTTTTGTTGATGTGACGAGATAAGAAATGAAAGCGCATCGTAGCAGGCAATTCAATTGTCACGACTATTTTTTATGCCAACTTGCAATTTGAACAGGTACAGAAAGAGACTTAAGCTTGTTTGGAATTGGAACTTTCCCATTTCTTATTCATTGCTTAGAAGTGTTGTAAATTTACCATCAAATCAACTGGGATATAGGGTACTATGGGGCGAGACGCACCCTGGGGTAAGGCGTGCCCTCCCCCCTGAAATTCTCACAACAACAACAAATGTCCTCTATTTCAACATTTTTGAAGTCATGCAATCAAACAATTTTGAGTTAAATGTATTTAATTATTTATCATTTAGAAAAAGTTGTATATATAATCCAATGAAGTTAGATACATTTTGTTTTTTGATATATGCATGTAAGGAAGCCTTAAGATAAATCATCCATTTGTTTAGAGGGAAACATTTGGATTTTATTAGTAAAGTGGTAATATGTTAGGTTAGTATGTTGAGGGCAGGAATCCGTCTGCCACACCAATGCGGCAAGATATCTCTCTTTATTGTTGATCATTTGTATCTAGCTGTAATTTAGGCACTGACTAGCCAAGTTAGCTAGCTAGCAACCTAACTAGCAGAACGTCTGAGGTGAATTAAATGCGTGCCAGCTAGTTAGCATAATATGTCTGTTATCATAGTCAGATAATCCCCCAGTTATCAGGATTAGGGGTCGGAATTAGAATAGGAGCCAGGGTTCGGATTAGAAAAAGGTTTGGGGTTAGGATAAAAGCATATGCTAAATGGCATATGAATAGGGTTTACGGTTAGGCTAGGTTCAGAATAGGAATTAGGTTACGGGTCAGTTGACCTGGAGGAGAGGATGGGAATCCAAAACACATTGAATAAGGAAAGGCAGTTGGCAGGCATAGACTGGTTTTAACAGTTTTATGAAGCAGCACCCAGGATTATCCATCCGTATATCCCACAAGCAACCAGTCTGGCTCGAGCTGTAGGCTTCACACCCACCATGACCTCTACCCCTGCCACATCAACCTCCAACACAACTTCCGCCTGTTGTGTCAGAATCCAAATTCTTTAGGTAATATTAATAAATAAGATGTTTTATCAATTTTCATAAGTATGCTTATGTGGGGAAAGTTACTTGTGCCCCAGAGAGGGGAGAGGTTAGGCTTGTCTTCTTATGGAAATGTGTCTGTAACTATTACATGTCCCCTCTGAGGTTGTCCTTCTCTTGATTTAGTGTAAAGCCTAGGAGGCTCACTGTCTTTTCTGATCTTGTCCAGGAGGGGGTGTATTTGAGATGGGAGTATCTCAAATTGACAATTGACATATGCCATTGGATGAGGTAATGTTTTGGTCCTAAGTGGTACCAAGAAGTGGATAGGAACTTCGTTTAGGAGACCAAACTGAACGATAATTTATAGCTAATGCTGTCTGGCTATGGGATACTCCTCTCTCAAGTAAAGTCTTCCTTTGTAATGTTCCTAAGATCTGTTATTTGTCATGTGAGTTGAGAGGGGTGTGTCTTCACTATAAATGATACTAAGAATTGTTTTGTAAGCACTGAGAATTAATTTATAGACACTGAATTGATCTGAGTCACAGGGCTATGGTGAAGCTCATAATTAAATATGGACTTTATTATATAACTGACTGTGGTTGCGTGTGGTTTGCTCTCATGATTTGGTAATACAGGAAATTTCTGACACACCCCACAGGTCTCCAGTGACCTTCCTCCAAATATTGGTAAGGGAAACGTCAGCACACATTTAACTCGGCAAGTCAGTAAAGAACAAACTCTTATTTAAAGTGACCGCCTACCCCGGCCAAACCCTAACAATACCGGACCAATCGTGCACCGCCCTACGGGACTCCCAATCACGGCCGGTCGATTCAGGGTCTGTAGTTACACCTCCAGCACTGAAATGCAGTGCCTTTGCCTGCAGTGCCAGTACCTGTGACGCTTGGTCTGTAAGGAGTTCTGTTACCAGATACAGTGCAAGTACTGGGCTCATGAGCTATGAAATTTAACTGGGGTGGGATTCATTTGTGACCTGTCAGAGGGGAAATGCCAGTGTTATGAAATGTTTAATCAGTTATATGTCAATGAATGTGCCAAAACCAGTTTGCTCTTGAACTGCTGGGATTTTCAATCTTGCCTTATGCGAATGATAGTCTAGTTAAACTGTTAGAAAGGTAGACATTTTTGCCAGTGAGGTATGAAAGACACTGAAACCAAGATAATCTTTGGGGTAAATTCCCCTGATGGGCACTCTCCTAAAAAAAACATTTAAACTACAGCCATTTTCCTGAATTGTTACCTAAGCATGGCCATCAGCCACCTACAATCCCTAAACTTGGCTTGTCAATTTCATCTTGGGGTGGGCTACTGCTGAAAAAGTATAGCCAACAAGGTTCACTTATGACAATCTTTCAAATAGCGCTACCATTGCATGAACACCTGCTGTGACTATCATTAGCAAACGAATTATGCCAAGAGAAGAAAGTGTTACAGTTCAAGAGTAATCAGGACACTGGGAAGTCCAGAACACGAAGTCGCAAAACACTGAGCACTCTCATTGAGATCATCTTACAACCAGATGGTCACCTCTTGGCTATTTTGTGTAGATACCAGCTCCGCACTACTGGATTTAGGGTACATCTCATCAGGATCATAGCATTTTGACAACCATTAGAAACAATCACCATTGTAAAGTACTCATTTTATTGAAACATGTTCAAGTCAAAGGACTTCATATCCATACTGGGGATGGTGGAAAGTGATGCACCCTTCAGGCCACCTACAATTAGATGGCTGTAGAGACAGAAAAGACAGCCATCCCTGTAACAGGTTGAAGAATTGTTAGTAACACGCATCTCATTGCCGTTGGGGGATTTTACAGTAAAATAACCAGCACACACACACCTGACAAGCAAAGTGTTCCAGACCATTACACCGACCAGTCAACTGAATACAGAACACAATGACAGATGAGTAGGTTACAGGTTCAAGTTCATTTGGCATCAGAGCTGATACAATTAAAAGCCAAGTGTAAACTATAGTCAATGCCAAAATCACCAACCTTGTTCTACAGTAGGATATTTCACAAATTCACTGGGGATCCGGGTTTCAGAGTTTTCCACTATTGTGAGCGGTCCAAGAACAGAGTTTTGAACCAGGCCCTGGGGTTCTGAGAAAAAAATATATAAATTACTTCAAGCTGCAGTCCCATCAGAACTCAAGAGTGATCAGCTCAAATGAATATGGAACTACAGTTTAGTCAGGCTTGAAATTAAGTGCCTCAAAATACCTGAATCCACACCCCTCTTCAACCGAGGCTTGCAACTCGAGTCACAGCACTTGCAGAGGTCACTTTGAGACGGGTCGTCCAGCAGCTCCCATCTATGAATAAAAAAAAAAGTTGGCTGTTGCATTGGCACTAACGTCATTATGGTCGTTATGTGACCAATACTTACTCTCCAGTCTCTTTAATGTAGTGGCAGGCCTTCTTTTCTATATCAAAAACCTCAGGGTCCCATGCAACAAGCTTACAATGAATATACACCTGGGGTGAAATAAGAGAACAGTCAAGAGCTACAGTATGAAAAAGACCCAGTCATACCGAGAACTTGTGGTCCACTCACTTCCTCGCCTAAGGCAAACTTGAAGGACTGCAGGTAAAGCAGAATAGCAGACGAGTGGTACCTAGGCAGGAACCTGGAGTTCCCAGTCTTCCCATCTGCAAGGCAACTGAAAATGCATTGTGCAATGAGCAGACAAACAGAACTTCCATCCAGCAAATAAGCTAACTTTAAAATGTATTCAATACTTTTCAACATTTGAGTAGGCGGTGTAGCGCTAGGCAGTCAAAAACCAAAACGTGCACCCTACATGGCCATAGCCAGGTCTGGTACATACCCCTTGTTGGTGATGATGGGGTACACCAGGCTCGCAGACTGCAGTTCTGGTGTTGTGGCCGCCACACACTCCTCCAAGAGCAGCAGCAAGGGCTGATGGTCCTTCTGATCCACTGCTGCCCAGATGGGAATGAAAGAGCCCAGGGGAAACAGGCTGCTCTTAGCCAGACCAGTAAGGTCTTCTACATTCAACAGAGAGGGGAAGGGGCGCAATGCTCATCGTACTGTACAGCCACAGGTTTCAACTAGCTTTGGGCAGTGTCCTCTGCTAGGAATTTCTTTACCAGGTAAGTTGACTGAACATATTCTTACAATAATTGATGTTGTACGAGTCACTCACCATTGAGGAGTGCCATGTGGAAAACCAATCCTCCATGACCCTCAGCACTACCATAGGCAGGGATAAGGAATGGGGGAATCCATCCCTCAGGTCTACATACAAGGGGGAATGTTTAGTTTAATAATGAAGGTGGCAAAGGCTTAGGAAGATTTGATTCCAACACCATAGCTAGAGTACACTACACCCAATAGAGCCCTAAAACTCAACTCAGTTCCACTGCATTTAAAAAAATTCATTCCCCTCTAATTAGGGACTGATTTAGACCTGGGACACCAGGTGTGTGCAATTAATGATAAAGTAGAACCGAAAGACAGCAGGCGCCAGACCTCTTAGGGTAAGAGTTGAGTACCCCTGGCATAGATGGTTACCTTATGTAAACACACTTAATATGGTGACTAATAGCAGCAGGTTTGGGCTTTCGGTTAGGTCTGTAAGTCAGGCTGGTTGAATAGATGTGTTTTTGCCAGTCACCTGGGGAATAGAAGGAGAAGCATTAGTCGTCGCAGGATCCAAAATGGCATACATTGGGTCAAGAGTTAGACATTACCCGTTTCTTGATGGCACAGCCATTGAGGTTGTAGTGGAATGTCGCCATCCCTTCTCCCGTGGGAAGACAGAAAATGTGGACGGAACACAGTGTCCAAGGAAAAGACGGGCAGCATGTTCAACCACCTCTGGACTGACCTTCCATGTCACTTTAATGGAGTGTTTCTCACAATCCACATTAAAATCTAAAAATATAAATTTGATAATGTCATCATTCACATCTCAAGAGCCAACACCACAACTTGGCTAGTCTGTTAGGCGGTCAGCATGAGATAAGTAGCCTATTCAAGTTAACATGGTATCAGCGCTACATAATCATATTATGCGTTCATTATTAGACGTACCTTCATTGGCAGCGCTTGCTGCTACGACAGCCAAAAGAATTGCACATTGCCAAAGGAGAGACATAACTGAATGATCTAGGAGTGCCTACAAACTAGAAATATTTATGGACCAATTGATCCTAATCATCTTAATTCTGAACACCTGTGAAAGGTCAAGGAGCGATAATTATAGACCTAAAAACATACCAACATCATCAGTTTTGGTATTTCCTGGTCTGAAAACATCCTTGAATTTTTATGGGTTTTAAAAGTAAAAATTGTAATAGTTACATATTTTCCCCATAAAGTAGTCTGCAAAGCGTCCCACAAAACACGATTGACGGACGGAATAGTGACTTACACAGGAAATAAAGTTGAATCCAAAAGATTGAACAATCTGGTTTGCTCAATTTGACAGTACCACACTAAGTGTGGTTTAGGTATTTTTTTTTACACCGATTTAAAGCGTATTTTATGCGACAGTCAAAAATGCTGATCAAGGTTAAGGTAAGACCAGCCATTTAATTGGTGGCCAAGCCCGCTAGTTTACATACTGAATGATCATCTCATCATCGATCTAGCTATCTGCCGTAGCTAAATATATGAATAGATCTGAAAAGCGCTATATAGTGGGCATCGCAGCAGGCCATTGGCATACCCGTATAGAATGCAGAGTTCGCTAACGTTAACTATACTGAACCAAAATATAAATGTCGCAAGCAACAATGAAAGATTTTTCTGAGTTACATTTCATATAAGGAAATCAGTCAATTGAATTAAATTCATTAGGCCCCAATCTATGGATTTCACAGGACTGGGCAGGGGCGCAGCCATGGGTGGGACTGGGAGAGCAGGGGTGCAGCAATGGATGGGACTGGGAGGGCAAGTGCGCAGCCACAGGGGAGCCAGGCCAAGCCAATCAGAATGAGTTTTTCCCCACAAAAGGGCTTTATTACAGACAGAAATACTCCTCAGTTTCATCAGCTGTCAGGGTTGCTGGTTTCAGAGGATCCCTCAGGTGAAGAAGCCAGATGTGGACATCCTGGGCTGGAGTGGTTACACGTGGTCTGCGGTTGTGAGGCCGGTTGGACGTACTGCCAAATTCTCTAAAATGACATTGGAGGCGGCTTATGGTAGAGAAATTAACAGTCAATTCTCTGGCAAAAGCTTTGGTGGACTTTCCTACAGTCAGCATGGCAATTGCATTTTGTATGCTATTGTATGTGTGAACGATGGCTAGCTCCTCGAATGATCCCAGTCCCTCCTATTGTGCATCTGTTGTAGAAAGAGACGACGATTCTCAGAACATATGTGCTCTACAAATGTTTTATTTCCTTTTGGATGCAGGTATGTGGTTTTATCTATGTAAAATATGTTATGTATAATAAGGAGAGACTGTATTAATTTTTGTATTCGAAAATCATTTTGATGCACTGAGAGAAAGAAGCGACAATTCTCAGAACATATGTGCTCTACAAATGTTTTATTTCCTTTTGGATGCAGATGCAAGATGCAGAGAGTGAGTTCTGCTCAATTAAAACTACCTGATTTCCAAAGTCCACATCTATAGTCTCAATCAACCACACACAACACAGAGTTACAGCGGTGCAGTATAGCACCGGTTACATTGGTGCCTTCTAGACCCAGATTCATCGTTGATCGACGTCAGCTCAATCACCGTGGTGCTGCTGCTCTAGAGACTAATTATATCATTGAGGTACTCTTGCCGCCTTGTGGCAAAGATCGTAACTACAGTCTTTTTTCTGACAACGATGTATTGAGAGCACTGTTTTTAGTTAACCAACATAGAAGTGTGTTCATCAACAGACAATTTAATGTAACATTAGTGGTTTAGTGGCATGGCATCTTATAATGGTGATGAACCCAAATTCACTGCTGGTCGGGGGAGGTTTTTCTCATACTAAGATCAAACCACTGTAAAGTGTGTAGGTGCAGGAGGTTCCCCCATGTTTTGCTCCACAAAAAAATTGGATGAAAGCCCTTCATCTAGTGTTAATCCAAATGCCCCTGTAGATGGTCTAGCTGAGCTGGTCACTCAGCTAGCCCGGGAAATAGGGAGCTCCATTAGGGAAGAACTACAGAGTGGCAGTTCCAGTACTTATGAGCTACCAGTAAGTACAGAAAAGACAAGTGATTATCATTCAGAGTCGGTAGGATATGTAGATCTCAGTCAAATTAAGCTCATCATGCAATCAGACATAAAGGAACCTCCTACATATAGAGGAGATGTTACAGACAAATGCTCCATTCATGAATGGGAGGAGTTGATGAGAATATACTTGAGGAGGAAGGGATGTCCTGTTGGGGAACAATCAGATGAGATGATTAGTCAATTATCTGGCAAAGCAAGAGATATGGTGAAGATAAATTTACGCAATGAGACAACAGTTGATCCTACAGAGAAGCCAGAGATTGTATTTGACATTCTGAAACAGAATTTCAGCAAATTGGCCTATTCATGCATGCCCTTGGCTGATTTTTACAATACTAAACCTGTACCCAGAGAGGCTGTTATGGAGTATTGGGTTCGATTGAACAAGGTGTCGCTGACGAGGGCCTTAAGAGACAAGGTAAGAAGATTGACAGCTCCAACTCCGATGTCGTTAGGATGTTTGTAACATACTGCCCTGACCCCAAACTGGCAGCAGTATTCCAATACAAGTCTGCTGAGAAATGGACTGCGAGTGAAGTACAGGAGAGAATCTATGAACATGAACGCCGCAGGAAGGCCACCATGTGCCAATCTACCGCTGTATCCTCAAAGCAAGTAACAGTACATCCCCAGATAACTCCATGTGAAGGCGGGGTCAATACTGGTGCGTGCAGTGACACTTCTCTCACATCAAGCGCCAAACAAGATGGGCAGAGTGCAAGTATCGAGAGACTCATTCACCTGCTTGAACGTACCTTAGAGAAGAGCATACCACCCGTTATGGTTTCACAGACACAGGCCAAGGCACCATCTTTCCCCACCCAGCCCTCCAGGCGTAGGGAATGCAGGGTTTGTGGCTCAACAGATCACTCCACTGTGATGCACTGTAGACATGAGAACCTGTGCCTCCGGTGCTTTTCCCCAGATCATTGGAAGTCAAATTGTCCAAAACCGGGGGAACGCTATGCCAATCCCGGTGGTGAGAGACGTCCACCACAACAGCAGAGAAACTCACCACCACAAGTATATGCCCACAAGCAGTGCCCACTCTAGTTGTTCCTGGACAGCGTGATGATCTCATCCTGGGATCGAATGTCATTAAGCATCTATTGCATGAGATGAAAGGCACTGACGAATTCTGGAAGCTCGTCAACAACATGGATGGCCAGACCCACTCACCAGAGGGTGAGCAGTTTCTGCAGATGATGACAAGTGTCACAAGATGGAAGGGACAGCAAGTCGATGGCAAGGTTGGGACAGTGAAGCTCACTCAAGCTGTGACTCTTTCGCCCAAGACTGAACATTTAGTTTGGGTTAAACTTCCTAAAAATGTGGCATTGTCTCCAGGCAGCACTGTAATAGTCGAACCTACCAGGTCAAAGGTCATGCCCAGAAACATACTCGTGGGTAGAGTTATTACACCTATGTGGGGAGATGGCTGGGTCCCTTTAAAGGTAGTAAACTGCTCTGACAAACATCTCACCTTAAGACGTAACATGAAGTTGGCCGATGTGTCTACATGCTTGGCTGTTGAGGATGCAACAATCTTTCAGGGCCTTCATGAAGTGAGGAAAACCCCAATGGAACAGAAGCAGGATGACAATGGTTGCCACAATCTGAAACAAAGACTGTCTGACCTAGGATTAGTAGACATTGATATTGATGGATGCCAGGTAACTGACCAGTGGAAGGAAAAGCTTGTGAATACCATCACAAAATATGAAGAGATCTTCTCAAGACATAATCTGGACTGCGGAGAAGCCAGGGGTTATGTTCACCGTATCCACCTGGTTGATGACAGACCCTTCCGGCTACCATACAGAAGAGTTCCGCCTGCTCATTACCTGAAGCTGAGGAAGGTATTGACAGATATGGAAGAAGTAGGTCTTATACGCAAGTCAGTTAGTGAGTATGCCTCCCCTTTAGTCATGGTATGGAAGAAAGACGGGAGTCTGAGGTTATGCACTGACTTCAGGTGGATGAACTGCTTAAGCTCTCCGGTGTCCAAAAGTCAAAAACCACAGCATATCACCCAATGGGGAATGGAGAAACTGAACGCTCCAACAGGACATTAGGTAGCATGCTCAGGAGTCTGCCCTTGAAAACCAAAGAAAATTGGCCTGAACAAATCCAGTCATTAACATTTGCCTACAATGCCACTGTTCACGAGACTACGGGCTATGCTCCATTCTTTCTCATATTTGGTAGAGTCCCTCGGCTACAAGTGGATGTTATGTTCCGCAATGTTTTGGACGACTCCAGTGTTGTGGATTGCAACAAGTATGTCGAGACTCTGATCACTGGGCTGAAAGAAGCTATGAGTGTTGTCCAAAGGCACACTGACAAGCAACAGAGACGACAAGGTCGGGAGTATGACAAGCGGGTTAAAGGCATCAGTTTGTCCATGGGGGATCATGTCCTCATCGCCAACAAGGGTGAAAGGGGCCACCGCAAGTTGGCTGACAAGTGGAACCCCGAGATTTTCACAGTGACTTCAGTCAATCCACAAACTCACACGTACATAATCCAAGACCGTTACGGCAGAGAGAAAGTGGTTCACAGGAATCTACTGCTGCAGGTGAATTTCCTGCCATTTGAAATTGATGATTCAGTGCATTTCAATGACAGTGATGCTGCAGGGCCTTCAATCAATGTAGATGCAGGAGAGGTCACCCACTCTGGCGATGGACTGCACAGGGAAGACATGGAGGACTCTGGGGAGGAAAGTGCATCCTGGCTGGCGGAGGATTCAAGCGATTACTCCAAGCTCTGGACATCGGATGGAAAGTCAGAGCCAGAAGAACCTTGTTTGCTTGAGGAAAATGACCTGGGAAGCACCTCTGAGATCCTGGAGCTGATTCCTTCAAACCCACCTCTGATCAATGATCTAAGGCCAGAGCCAATGTTAGTCACCATGGCCCCTAGCCCAGTGGCATGTCGCACAAGGGCGGCGAGGGTAGTTAAACCAGTCAAGAGACTAATAGAGTCAATCCACCAGAAGGTATAAGTTTAACAGTACAGAGAGATGACTTAGTATAGAATTGCTGTTTTTTTTAAGGCTAAGAAGGTAGGTATAGTGTAAGAGGCACTATGCATCTAGGGGCAGTTGAAGGCCTGACCAACTTTCACTTGCCCTGAACCCTATGGGTAGCTTTGAGCTGAATTCAGAATTAAGCATTGAGCTTGGTAGGTTATTTTGTTGGTGAAATTCAGGAGGGGTGAATGTAAGAGTTGTTAAAGTACTATGTGAATTTCACCAGGTTCATATATTAATGTGTCATGTTGATATGTTATTATGCATGCCCGCATCCTGGGAGAAGGGGAGTGTGTACTTACGTTTTGCCCTGCGTGCTCGTGCTCAAATCATTTTGATGCACTGAGAGGTAGAACAGAACATATGTGCTCTACAAATGTTTTATTTCCTTTTGGATGCAGGTATGTGGTTTTACCTATGTAAAATATGTTATGTATAATAAGAAGAGACTGTATTCATTTTTGTATACGAAAATCATTTTGATGCACTGAGAGAAAGAGGCGACGATTCTCAGAACATGTGTGCTCTACAAATGTTTTATTTCCTTTTGGATGCAGATGCAAGATGCAGAGAGTGAGTTCTGCTTAATTAAAACTACCTGATCTCCAAAGTACACGTCTATAGCCTCAATCAACAACACACAACGCAGAGTTACAGTGGTGCAGTATAGCACCGGTTACATTAACAACCTCCAGCTGCAGGTGTAACCGGTAAGGTGGAGGTGGAAGATAAGGCTTTGGACACAATTCAGCCAGTTGTCTCTATTTGAATGACTGCATGGAATGGATACAAATACAAGGCAAAAGTTACTGCTGCAGTCTGGACTCCATTCAAGTATATTTGCCTCTCCTCATCACGCTCTGAGCAAACTGAGGAGTAAGAGCATGGCTTCCGTTGATGATATCACAGCATTAACACAATTTAGAAATTAAATACAATACAATAATTCACTCTTGAAAGTATTGTAATACATCTTAAAATAACCTTTGAATAATAAATTAAAATAAATATGAGGGATTTTTGGTGAAATACATCAAGTATATTTGACACCTGTTACACAGGCAATCAATCACTAATCATTCGTTTGAACTCATTCCAGTCTTGCAATTAATTATCAGATACTTATGCTGCGTTTCTAACCAAGTGGGAGATGTGAATTTACCAGTTGTGAAGTCGTAACTAGTTGGATGCATTCCCGTGCTCTGAACTCGTTGAGAAACGCCAATTGGCTAATGGCCAACAAGCTGCATAAACAATAAACTAAAAGTACAGCTATCATGCTTGTAAAAAAACTATAGTGTTCAAAAACCATATTAATAGATTGCCTTTTATAAATAATGTTTTGTTGTTGCATTTAACGGAAGAAAATGCAATTATCGAGGTAATTTCATAGTAGATTTTATTTATTTATTTTATTATTTATTTCACCTTCATTTAACCAGGTAGGCAAGTTGAGAACAAGTTCTCATTTACAATTGCGACCTGGCCAAGATAAAGCAAAGCAGTTCGACACATACAACGACACAGAGTTACACATGGAGTAAAACAAACATATAGTCAATAATACAGTAGAAACAAGTCTATATACGATGTGAGCAAATGAGGTGAGATAAGGGAGGTAAAGGCAAAAAAGGCCATGGTGGCAAAGTAAATACAATATAGCAAGTAAAACACTGGAATGGTAGATTTGCAGTGGAAGAATGTGCAAAGTAGAAATAAAAATAATAAATTAATAAATAAAAATAAATAAATACAGTAGGGAAAGAGGTAGTTGTTTGGGCTAAATTATAGGTGGGCTATGTACAGGTGCAGTAATCTGTGAGCTGCTCTGACAGCTGGTGCTTAAAGTTAGTGAGGGAGATACCGGTAAGTGTTTCCAGTTTCAGAGATTTTTGTAGTTTGTTCCAGTCATTGGCAGCAGAGAACTGGAAGGAGAGGCGGCCAAAGAAAGAATTGGTTTTGGGGGTGACCAGAGAGACATACCTGCTGGAGCGCATGCTACAGGTGGGTGATGCTATGGTGACCAGCGAGCTGGTGACATCAGAGGTCAGCATGTGGGAGCTCAGGATGATAGACAAGTTTCCCACTAGTAATTACCAGTTGGAGGGCCATTCAAGTGGAATTTTCCCAGTCATATATGGTGAATTACCACTTGGTTACTGAACACAGCATTAGGTTGCGATCCCTTGCTCAGACAGTACATGCATCAACCAATGAGTGTGTCAGGAACCAGATTGCTATAACATATGTGGTTAGCTGATACTTATCCAGGCGCTGTAAGATCTGGCATGCCTCAGCAAAGCCTGGTCAGAGGAACACACCCTTAATCTTGTGCCAATAAAACTGATTGTGGTTTCTATGGCTGCGTTTACACAAGCATCCCATTTCTGATATGTTGCCCTATATCTGATCTGATTGAGTCAAAAGACCAATGAGTGGGAAAATACCAGAATTGGGCAGCCTGTTTATACACAGTCATATCTGTCTTATCAGATCAGTAGGCAGGTTTCCATTGATCCAGGCTTATTCGACAAAAGAAATGTTGCAAAAAATATCATTGCTACAAGTGGAGAAATGGCAGATATAAGAAACATTTTCTGAGGATTGACACATTTTTTTATCTGTTTGAAATGGGGCGATTTTAATTTGGTTAAACTTTCTTGCATGATGGAAACTGTGTTTTTTTTCTAATAAATGATGATTGCCAAATCATTTTGAAGGTAGAACATCATCCAGTCGGTCTAACTATGAAGTTCGACTGCATTTAATTATAAATGCCTACTGCTTGCGAAATCATTTTTTTCTACAATAAAAATGTTTATTTGCAGGACAAGGATTGTCCAGACTTTCAAGAATGCCTGAATTGCTTTGGCTTGCTTTTATGGTTGACTGGGTGGATGCAAGTTTCACCATTCAATTATTTCAGATCTGGAGGAGTGCAATTATAATATGGCATGAGACAATTATTGCATTCTGTCCATGCTGGCTTTCGAGGGCTACCTGAGACATGAAACAGATAGCCTGTATGCACTGCCACCTGTCTCAAATGTATTCATTCACATTTTTCCTAAATGGGTAATAAAAACACTTCAACCACTTCATATTTATTTGACACTGGGTTTTAGCAATTTTTGTTGATGTGACGAGATAAGAAATGAAAGCGCATCGTAGCAGGCAATTCAATTGTCACGACTATTTTTTTATGCCAACTTGCAATTTGAACAGGTACAGAAAGAGACTTAAGCTTGTTTGGAATTGGAACTTTCCCATTTCTTATTCATTGCTTAGAAGTGTTGTAAATTTACCATCAAATCAACTGGGATATAGGGTACTATGGGGCGAGACGCACCCTGGGGTAAGGCGTGCCCTCCCCCCTGAAATTCTCACAACAACAACAAATGTCCTCTATTTCAACATTTTTGAAGTCATGCAATCAAACAATTTTGAGTTAAATGTATTTAATTATTTATCATTTAGAAAAAGTTGTATATATAATCCAATGAAGTTAGATACATTTTGTTTTTTGATATATGCATGTAAGGAAGCCTTAAGATAAATCATCCATTTGTTTAGAGGGAAACATTTGGATTTTATTAGTAAAGTGGTAATATGTTAGGTTAGTATGTTGAGGGCAGGAATCCGTCTGCCACACCAATGCGGCAAGATATCTCTCTTTATTGTTGATCATTTGTATCTAGCTGTAATTTAGGCACTGACTAGCCAAGTTAGCTAGCTAGCAACCTAACTAGCAGAACGTCTGAGGTGAATTAAATGCGTGCCAGCTAGTTAGCATAATATGTCTGTTATCATAGTCAGATAATCCCCCAGTTATCAGGATTAGGGGTCGGAATTAGAATAGGAGCCAGGGTTCGGATTAGAAAAAGGTTTGGGGTTAGGATAAAAGCATATGCTAAATGGCATATGAATAGGGTTTACGGTTAGGCTAGGTTCAGAATAGGAATTAGGTTACGGGTCAGTTGACCTGGAGGAGAGGATGGGAATCCAAAACACATTGAATAAGGAAAGGCAGTTGGCAGGCATAGACTGGTTTTAACAGTTTTATGAAGCAGCACCCAGGATTATCCATCCGTATATCCCACAAGCAACCAGTCTGGCTCGAGCTGTAGGCTTCACACCCACCATGACCTCTACCCCTGCCACATCAACCTCCAACACAACTTCGGCCTGTTGTGTCAGAATCCAAATTCTTTAGGTAACATTAATAAATAAGATGTTTTATCAATTTTCATAAGTATGCTTATGTGGGGAAAGTTACTTGTGCCCCAGAGAGGGGAGAGGTTAGGCTTGTCTTCTTATGGAAATGTGTCTGTAACTATTACATGTCCCCTCTGAGGTTGTCCTTCTCTTGATTTAGTGTAAAGCCTAGGAGGCTCACTGTCTTTTCTGATCTTGTCCAGGAGGGGGTGTATTTGAGATGGGAGTATCTCAAATTGACAATTGACATATGCCATTGGATGAGGTAATGTTTTGGTCCTAAGTGGTACCAAGAAGTGGATAGGAACTTCGTTTAGGAGACCAAACTGAACGATAATTTATAGCTAATGCTGTCTGGCTATGGGATACTCCTCTCTCAAGTAAAGTCTTCCTTTGTAATGTTCCTAAGATCTGTTATTTGTCATGTGAGTTGAGAGGGGTGTGTCTTCACTATAAATGATACTAAGAATTGTTTTGTAAGCACTGAGAATTAATTTATAGACACTGAATTGATCTGAGTCACAGGGCTATGGTGAAGCTCATAATTAAATATGGACTTTATTATATAACTGACTGTGGTTGCGTGTGGTTTGCTCTCATGATTTGGTAATACAGGAAATTTCTGACACACCCCACAGGTCTCCAGTGACCTTCCTCCAAATATTGGTAAGGGAAACGTCAGCACACATTTAACTCGGCAAGTCAGTAAAGAACAAACTCTTATTTAAAGTGACCGCCTACCCCGGCCAAACCCTAACAATACCGGACCAATCGTGCACCGCCCTACGGGACTCCCAATCACGGCCGGTCGATTCAGGGTCTGTAGTTACACCTCCAGCACTGAAATGCAGTGCCTTAGACCTCTGCGCCACTCGGGAGCCCATCATTATTGAACCAATAGTCATGAGTTCCTGTTCAAAAGTACCAGGTCTACAAACAGCAGCCATATTGGAGTCACCCCCCAGGCCAAGGAAAAGGCCAAGTCAGCTACAGTCGACAGCTTCACCCCACAAGAGGTTCCTGGAGGACAACGCAAAGAAATCATTTTAAAAAGGGAAAGAAACCTGTGACGCTTGGTCTGTAAGGAGTTCTGTTACCAGATACAGTGCAAGTACTGGGCTCATGAGCTATGAAATTTAACTGGGGTGGGATTCATTTGTGACCTGTCAGAGGGGAAATGCCAGTGTTATGAAATGTTTAATCAGTTATATGTCAATGAATGTGCCAAAACCAGTTTGCTCTTGAACTGCTGGGATTTTCAATCTTGCCTTATGCGAATGATAGTCTAGTTAAACTGTTAGAAAGGTAGACATTTTTGCCAGTGAGGTATGAAAGACACTGAAACCAAGATAATCTTTGGGGTAAATTCCCCCTGATGGGCACTCTCCTAAAAAAAACATTTAAACTACAGCCATTTTCCTGAATTGTTACCTAAGCATGGCCATCAGCCACCTACAATCCCTAAACTTGGCTTGTCAATTTCATCTTGGGGTGGGCTACTGCTGAAAAAGTATAGCCAACAAGGTTCACTTATGACAATCTTTCAAATAGCGCTACCATTGCATGAACACCTGCTGTGACTATCATTAGCAAACGAATTATGCCAAGAGAAGAAAGTGTTACAGTTCAAGAGTAATCAGGACACTGGGAAGTCCAGAACACGAAGTCGCAAAACACTGAGCACTCTCATTGAGATCATCTTACAACCAGATGGTCACCTCTTGGCTATTTTGTGTAGATACCAGCTCCGCACTACTGGATTTAGGGTACATCTCATCAGGATCATAGCATTTTGACAACCATTAGAAACAATCACCATTGTAAAGTACTCATTTTATTGAAACATGTTCAAGTCAAAGGACTTCATATCCATACTGGGGATGGTGGAAAGTGATGCACCCTTCAGGCCACCTACAATTAGATGGCTGTAGAGACAGAAAAGACAGCCATCCCTGTAACAGGTTGAAGAATTGTTAGTAACACGCATCTCATTGCCGTTGGGGGATTTTACAGTAAAATAACCAGCACACACACACCTGACAAGCAAAGTGTTCCAGACCATTACACCGACCAGTCAACTGAATACAGAACACAATGACAGATGAGTAGGTTACAGGTTCAAGTTCATTTGGCATCAGAGCTGATACAATTAAAAGCCAAGTGTAAACTATAGTCAATGCCAAAATCACCAACCTTGTTCTACAGTAGGATATTTCACAAATTCACTGGGGATCCGGGTTTCAGAGTTTTCCACTATTGTGAGCGGTCCAAGAACAGAGTTTTGAACCAGGCCCTGGGGTTCTGAGAAAAAATATATAAATTACTTCAAACTGCAGTCCCATCAGAACTCAAGAGTGATCAGCTCAAATGAATATGGAACTACAGTTTAGTCAGGCTTGAAATTAAGTGCCTCAAAATACCTGAATCCACACCCCTCTTCAACCGAGGCTTGCAACTCGAGTCACAGCACTTGCAGAGGTCACTTTGAGACGGGTCGTCCAGCAGCTCCCATCTATGAATAAAAAAAAAAGTTGGCTGTTGCATTGGCACTAACGTCATTATGGTCGTTATGTGACCAATACTTACTCTCCAGTCTCTTTAATGTAGTGGCAGGCCTTCTTTTCTATATCAAAAACCTCAGGGTCCCATGCAACAAGCTTACAATGAATATACACCTGGGGTGAAATAAGAGAACAGTCAAGAGCTACAGTATGAAAAAGACCCAGTCATACCGAGAACTTGTGGTCCACTCACTTCCTCGCCTAAGGCAAACTTGAAGGACTGCAGGTAAAGCAGAATAGCAGACGAGTGGTACCTAGGCAGGAACCTGGAGTTCCCAGTCTTCCCATCTGCAAGGCAACTGAAAATGCATTGTGCAATGAGCAGACAAACAGAACTTCCATCCAGCAAATAAGCTAACTTTAAAATGTATTCAATACTTTTCAACATTTGAGTAGGCGGTGTAGCGCTAGGCAGTCAAAAACCAAAACGTGCACCCTACATGGCCATAGCCAGGTCTGGTACATACCCCTTGTTGGTGATGATGGGGTACACCAGGCTCGCAGACTGCAGTTCTGGTGTTGTGGCCGCCACACACTCCTCCAAGAGCAGCAGCAAGGGCTGATGGTCCTTCTGATCCACTGCTGCCCAGATGGGAATGAAAGAGCCCAGGGAAACAGGCTGCTCTTAGCCAGACCAGTAAGGTCTTCTACATTCAACAGAGAGGGGAAGGGGCGCAATGCTCATCGTACTGTACAGCCACAGGTTTCAACTAGCTTTGGGCAGTGTCCTCTGCTAGGAATTTCTTTACCAGGTAAGTTGACTGAACATATTCTTACAATAATTGATGTTGTACGAGTCACTCACCATTGAGGAGTGCCATGTGGAAAACCAATCCTCCATGACCCTCAGCACTACCATAGGCAGGGATAAGGAATGGGGGAATCCATCCCTCAGGTCTACATACAAGGGGGAATGTTTAGTTTAATAATGAAGGTGGCAAAGGCTTAGGAAGATTTGATTCCAACACCATAGCTAGAGTACACTACACCCAATAGAGCCCTAAAACTCAACTCAGTTCCACTGCATTTAAAAAAAATTCATTCCCCTCTAATTAGGGACTGATTTAGACCTGGGACACCAGGTGTGTGCAATTAATGATAAAGTAGAACCGAAAGACAGCAGGCGCCAGACCTCTTAGGGTAAGAGTTGAGTACCCCTGGCATAGATGGTTACCTTATGTAAACACACTTAATATGGTGACTAATAGCAGCAGGTTTGGGCTTTCGGTTAGGTCTGTAAGTCAGGCTGGTTGAATAGATGTGTTTTTTGCCAGTCACCTGGGGAATAGAAGGAGAAGCATTAGTCGTCGCAGGATCCAAAATGGCATACATTGGGTCAAGAGTTAGACATTACCCGTTTCTTGATGGCACAGCCATTGAGGTTGTAGTGGAATGTCGCCATCCCTTCTCCCGTGGGAAGAACAGAAAATGTGGACGGAACACAGTGTCCAAGGAAAAGACGGGCAGCATGTTCAACCACCTCTGGACTGACCTTCCATGTCACTTTAATGGAGTGTTTCTCACAATCCACATTAAAATCTAAAAATATAAATTTGATAATGTCATCATTCACATCTCAAGAGCCAACACCACAACTTGGCTAGTCTGTTAGGCGGTCAGCATGAGATAAGTAGCCTATTCAAGTTAACATGGTATCAGCGCTACATAATCATATTATGCGTTCATTATTAGACGTACCTTCATTGGCAGCGCTTGCTGCTACGACAGCCAAAAGAATTGCACATTGCCAAAGGAGAGACATAACTGAATGATCTAGGAGTGCCTACAAACTAGAAATATTTATGGACCAATTGATCCTAATCATCTTAATTCTGAACACCTGTGAAAGGTCAAGGAGCGATAATTATAGACCTAAAAACATACCAACATCATCAGTTTTGGTATTTCCTGGTCTGAAAACATCCTTGAATTTTTATGGGTTTTAAAAGTAAAAATTGTAATAGTCACATATTTTCCCCATAAAGTAGTCTGCAAAGCGGAACCTATGTCTCACAAAACACGATGAACGGATGGAATAGTGACTTACACAGGAAATAAAGTTGAATCAAAAAGATTGAACAATCTGGTTTGCTCAATTTGACAGTAACACTAGGTGTGGATTAGGTATTTTTTACATCGATTTAAAGCGTATTTTATGCGACAATCAAAATGCTGATCAAGGTTAAGGTAAGACCAGCCATTTAATTGGTGGCCAAGACCACTTGTTTACATACTGAATGATCATCTCATCACCGATCTAGCTATCTGCCGTAGCTAAATATATGAATAGATCTGAAAAGCGCTATATAGTGGACATTGCAGCAGGCCATTGACATTGAAACAGTCATCCCCGTATAGAATGTAGAGTTAGCTAACATTAACTATATTGAACCAAAATATAATCTCCACAAGTAACAATTAAAGATTTTTCAGAGTTATATTTCATATAAGGAAATCAGTCAATTGAATTAAATTCATTAGGCCCCAAACTATGGATTTCACAGAACTTGGGCAGGGGCGCAGCAATGGATGGGACTGGGAGGGCAAGTGCGCAGCCACAGGGGAGCCAGGCCAAGCCAATCAGAATGAGTTTTCCCCCACAAAAGGGCTTTATTACAGACAGAAATACTCCTCAGTTTCATCAGCTGTCAGGGTAGCTGGTTTCAGAGGATCCCTCAGGTGAAGAAGCCAGATGTGGACATCCTGGGCTGGAGTGGTTACACGTGGTCTGCGGTTGTGAGGCCGGTTGGACGTACTGCCAAATTCTCTAAAATGACATTTGAGGCGGCTTATGGTAGAGAAATTAACATTAAATTCTCTGGCAACAGCTTTGGTGGACTTTCCTGCAGTCAGCATGACAATTACACGCTCCCTCAAAACTTGACACATCTGTGGCATTGTGTTGTGACAAAACATTTTAGAGCAGCCTTTTATTGTCCCCAAGTGGACTCTATACAAGCATTTCGCTACACTCGCATTAACATCTGCTAACCATGTGTATGTGACAAATAAAATTTGATTTGATTTTTGATTTGATTGTTTTGGCAAAGGAAAAATGTCTGCCATCTTTTATATCAGCTCATGAAACATGAGACCAACACTTTACATGTTGCATTTATATTTTTGTTCAGTATAACTAATTTACTTTAGGTAGCTTACTACCATACTAAATTAAGTTGTATGGCCATTGTCCTATGTTTGAGCTGCTTTGCTCACCCAGTCTTCATCTTAATCCAGACAGGATACAAGGCCTCACTTCGTACAATAAACAGGTGCTGTTGAACCATAGCCATTACCCACTAATTTAGGCCAATCCTTATACGATGTTGTATTGTATTTTATGCTCTGAAATGATCAATTATTTTACTGTTACAGACTCTCACTGGCAAAGAAATAGAGATTGACATTGAGCCCACAGACAAGGTATGAAACATCTACATTACTCCAGAGGTTGATGATATTCATCTCATGGATTTGCTTTCTATAAGTAATATTACTCATGTCAGCATACATTGCTGGGGAGTGAGGTCCTAGTAAAGACATTTAGCTCATATGCTTTCTTGTACACATGAAGGTGGAGAGAATTAAAGAAAGAGTGGAGGAGAAGGAGGGGATTCCACCTCAACAACAAAGACTAATCTACAGTGGAAAACAGATGTTAGTGATCAACCCTTCCATCACAATCTTGTCATAAAACATCAGCTCCATTTAATCAAGTGGTGGCATTACATCTTGGATGTTTTATCTGCTCCCATCCCTCAGGAACGATGAGAAGACTGCTGCAGACTACAAGATCCAGGGAGGCTCAGTTCTGCATCTGGTCCTGGCGCTAAGAGGAGGGCTAGTCTGCCACTGTAACAGAATACAACTCATCGTCTAGTGGGCATTGGGGCCGGCCTTGTGCCAACCCACAAGTTTCTGTCATTGTCACTCACACCATGTTGCAACACAGAGCAGCAAATTGCCACAATGGTGTGGCACTAATGTTATTAGGCCTCCTGCGCCTCAGCAAACAAAGGACCTTCTGCTATAAATCTTCTGTGTAGATTGTTTTTGTAACCACCTCTTGCTTTAAGTTCAAGTACTTTACTTGTGATTAAAAAGGTAAAGTTGACTATTTTTGTTTTGAAGTACATGGCTGTATGGCTTTTATTGTATGAGTGTGTGACTTAGCAGTGCATTGTTAAACTACTTTATATAGGCAGTTATAGGAATTCTAAACTCATTAAGGTTTGATAACCTTTAATTAGAAATGACAACATGGGAGTCGAAGGCAATGCACACAAACCAAATTCTTTTTCCGTCTCCATTTCTCCAGCTGGTCCCTTTGAGTGTAGTGGTCTAAAGGGTGGATGTTTTGCTTATTTGCACTGAATCCCATTGGAAGCATACAATTATTAATATCCACAAACCAATTTACTTACAAACAATTGCAAGGGCAGATGGTATTAAGGCCCAGATGTTTGGAATATTGGAAAGTTACCAAATTCATTTTCTATTACTACTTTTGTAACCTTGTGGAGGCACTTCTCCAATATGTATCAATTATTTGATATTGCAACAAGATTTGCAATCTCATACAACCCAAGACTATCTAGTGTTTTAAGAACAAGAACATTTTTTTTTTTTTTAGCTGAAAGAGGTTGGGTAGTGTATGCAGGGCAGGGGTCAGGGCCAGTCTTTCCCCGGGCATAAAAAATAACATCGGAAGCTAAAGCTATGGCAGGGGAAACACTGGTTAGGACTGGCACTGATGCTTCAAAGATACAGCGATATGGGGGAGATAAAACAGCAACTCTCACCTCAATAAAGTCAATATACACATACACCATAATACCTCAGCTCCAAAAGGGGGTTCTGAGTGACAGGCACAAGGGAAGAGAGAAGCAGCAGATCAGATGGTAAAGAGAGGTAGGGACAAGAGCACACCAACGGAAGGCATGTAAGTATAGATAAGGCGTAGTGTTAAGGGATGCTGATCATGTGGCTCAGACTACAGAGAATTGTAACAGTGACCTACACCAGTAAGTAGGTCAGTAGTCCTGGAGTGAAAGACAAGTTGTCAAGCTTTTAACTAGTTTACAAGGTTGCACGAGCCAAGACTACCAACTACTCTTAAAATGTATCCTGACAGACCCCTTTCATGTGGACAGTCATGATTGCAGTTCTCAGGATTTATTGATCTTCTGATTGGACGAGTACCACTGGCTCAGGCAGACAGCTGCATATTACTGTTGTTGATTGATGTGACACATGACCTGCAACTCTGGAAATATACAGTGAAGCTAGTACCATGTTCAGTGGTGTCATTAATACCGCTAGTTAACCTATGGGTAATGTAATACCAGTAGTCTGAACTGGAGCTGAAAAGGTAGAATGGTGACAATGGCTTTTATGGTGACAGAGTCTCTTGAGAGTTCATCTACATGAATCCTTGTCAAACTGTAGGGGAACAATTTCCACAGTTGACGAGGGTCAGCCATTTAGAAAAATAACAGAATTAAGAGTAATTTGAAAAAACATCAGCTTGGATTGACAGCATCAGGTTGTAGTGTGGAATAGTTGATTGGCAGAGGATCCCCTCTAAATGATTTACAGGCAGCTGTTAGGTAGAATGGGTCCCCACTCCTGGGCCTGGTCAGCTGTCGATCCTTCCACGTACATTGTCTGTGTCAGTGTTGATGGACAGGTTGATTGCAGCGGTCATTACCAGGCAGTGCTTGGGAAGGAGTCGATCTGCACCGTGTCCTGGCAGACAGAGCTCTGGCTGGTGTAGCACACACGCACCCTAATCTTCAGACTCACCTGGGGGGGGGAGAAGTTCATTTTTAGTCCATTGTGGGTGTGCGCATGCATGTGGTGACCATGAACTGACTGAATGAAGACCCACCTTGTTTGGGTTGTTGAGGAGCACAGTCTGGGTCACCTGACCTAAGCCATGCGCAGGGATGACGTCACCACTCGGAGCCTTCATCTGTAACTGGACGCTCTGCGGTGGATGGGAGTGCGAGATAAAGGTCACAAACAGCCTATAAGTAGGGCCCAGAGTTCTTCCTGGTCAGTTACATGGTCTAGAGGACCCTACTCATGACATAAAAGCTTGGAATACCAAATACAAAAGGTACTCCGACACAAAGAGATGGGGAAGCAGACCTTGGGTACTGCTGCTTGCAGGGTGAGGCCAGTGATGTCCCCGTCAGTGGAGTTGGTGGCAGTGAGGGTAACAGTCATCCCTGTGTCTGTCTGTGTGTCAGTCTGTAGTTTCAGAGTCACACCGTTTTTCTCATACACTGTAACACTAGGTGGTGCTATGGCAACAAAGAGAAAAAAAAATCTGTCACTGGAAATCATGGAATTCAACACCAAAAACAGATGATCATTAAATACATTATGAAGATGTACTGTATATTTTGTATAAAGCTACAGATGTGTTCATTCCAAAACAGTTGATATTTGACTCCATCTCTTTCCCTCTCTCAGCTGTTGTGTGTGTCTCACCAGGTGTTACATCCAGGCCTCCCAGCAGGTCCAGTAGGTCTCCCCCAGCCGTGCTGCTAGCTGGGCCGGGTGCTGTGCTGGACAGGGATGGGCTGGGCTGGAAAGGCTCCCCAGAGCCACCCAGCAGGTCCAACAGATCACACACCTTGACAAGGTAAAGCAAGGGTAAAGATTACACATCATGTAATATTCAAGAAGTTTAGCTTGAGAATGTACACACACAGTATACAATAGTAGGTCAGTTTATATATATATCTCCCCAGGTAGCTGAAATACCTAAGTTTATTGCAGTCATTTTCATCACTTACCTGATTAGAAGGTTCCTGGGGAAATACTATTTCCTGTGTCAGTTTGGTTGGCTCCAACTCTTTGATAGTCCCCCCTGCTGATTCTCCATTGGTGTGTCCCGGGGAGCTTTTGTCAATCACCGGCATTCTCTCCAGCACCGCAGCCCTGCGAGCACAGAGAGTTCTCTTAGCAGTGTACTGGGGTGGGATATAGTGGCTTCCATGATGCAATGCCCCACTCACTGGCAATGTACCCATACATAAAATATAATAGTAGAAATCAAAAACAAATTCTATTAGTCACATGCGCCAAATACAACAGGTGTAGCCCTTACAGTGAAATGCTCACTTATGAGCCCTAACAAACAATGCAGTTAAAAAAAATACAGATAAGAATAAGAAATAAAAGTAACAATTCAAGGGCAGCAGTAAAATAACAATAGCGAGACTATATACAGGGGGGGTACCGGTACAGTTAGTTGAGGTAATATGTACATGTAGATAGAGTTTAAAGTGACTATGCATAGATGATAACAATGGACAGTAGCAGCGGTGTAAGCGAAGGGGGGTCAATGCAAGTAGACATTTGATTAGGTGTTCAGGAGTCTTATGGCTTGGGAGTACAAGCTGTTTAAAAGCCTCTTGGACCTAGACTTGGCACTCCGGTACCGCTTGCCGTGCGGTAGCAGAGAGAACAGTCTTTGACTAGAGTCTGACCATTTTTTAGGGCCTTCCTCTGACACCACTATATGCATGTATGATTGGCTAACATTGCAAATAGTATTATGTACATTATAGGTTGTACCTCATGTGGTCGTATTTCTTGAAGAGAGCGTTATATTCCACTGCTCTCTGCTGGAGTTCCACGTCGATACAGCTGCCGTAGATGCTGACGATGCTCCTAATGCGACTGCCAGAGAGGGACAGGGGAGAGAAAAACAGGCGGAAGCAAGAGCTATTTTAGTATTCGCTGTATCAGCAATGTAGAGAGTCAAGTCCCAAGACCCCACACAGTGGGCAAAAACTGACATAGCAGTTTTCAGTTATTGCTGTATAGTAGTTCAAGCAGTGTGAGATACTGATGCTTACTCCACGTTATGCGTTATGCGTGTGCTGAGTTTCATGGTTGCTGTGAGAGCAAAGCCCCTGGTTGCTGGCGATGACATATGTGACTGTAGAACCGTTTCCAAGGCGTCCAGGACATCATCCTCTGTCACCTAAGGGCAGGACAGAAAACAAGAACTACTGCCTCGGTTTAATGACAATTACTACTGTATTGTCAATTGGTGTTAACCATGACTGTGTTGCAACAACCAAAGCATGTACCTGAACAGGTTCTGTCTCCTCACACTCTCCCCTCAGAAGCAGGTCTCCATACTCCCCAATACACCAGCACGCAACCTGTACCAGGGATTGCTGCGTACACACAAACGTTGCACAGTGCCACAGCTGATAATCTGAGTATAACCAGAGCCTTGAGGTTTTCCTGACTGATAACACACACACACACACATTCCTACAGAGCATGGCACACAAACACATTCATACTAAAGCCATACCACTGAGATGTCTGTAATCAGGGCTCTGTACAGCTTGTGGACCGTGTAGCAGTGAAGTTCTGTTGCGGTGGTGATGAGCTGGATCAGGTTGGGCACCGTCTCATCCCGCACGTCACCCCCTGCCTGAAAGAGAGTTCTTAGTTTGACTGAGCTTCAAGTTCCTTGGTGTCCACATCAACAACCAACTAGAATGGTCCAAACACACCAAGACAGTCATGAAGAGGGCATGACAAAGCCTATTCCCCCTCAGGAAATTAAAAAGATTTGACATGGGTCCTGAGATCCTCAGAAGGTTCTACAGCTGCAACCTAACAGTTTCGCATCCCTGCCTGGTAATGACAGCAATTGCTCAGCCTCCGACCACAAGGCACTTCAGAGGGTAGTGCGTATGGCCCAATACATCACTGGGGCAAAGCTGCCTGCAGTCCAGGACCTCTACACCAGGCGGTGTCAGAGGAAGGCCCTAAAAATGTTCAAAGACCCCAGCCATAGACTGTTCTCTCCACTACCGCATGGCAAGCGATACCGGAGTGCCAAGTATAGGACGAAAAGGCTTCTCACAGCTTTTACCCCCAAGCAATATGACACCAAATGGTTACCCGGACTATTTGCATTGTGCCCCCCCCCACCCCTCTTTTTACACTGCTGCTACTCTGTTTATCATATATGCATAGTCACTTTAACTATACATTCATGTGCATACTACCTCAATTGGCCTGACCAACCAGTGCTCCTGCACATTGGCTAACCGGGCTATCTGCATTGTGTCCCACCACCCGCCAACCTACACTTCTGCTACTCTCTGTTCATCATACATGCAGTCACTTTAACCATATCTACATACTAGCTCAATAAGCTTGAATAACCGGTGTCTGTATACAGTGGGGCAAAAAAGTATTTAGTATTTTCCAGCATAATTTGCAAATAAATTCATTAAAAATCCTACAATGTGATTTTCTGGATTTTTTTTCTTCTCATTTTGTCTGTCATAGTTGAAGTGTACCTGTGATGAAAATTACAGGCCTCTCATCTTTTTAAGTGGAAGAACTTGCACAATTGGTGGCTGACTAAATACTTTTTTGCTCCACTGTACAGCCTTGCTACTGTTATTTTCAAATGTCTTTTTACTGTTTTACTGTAAAAGCATTTTAGCATTTCACTGTAAGGTCACCTGTTGTATTCGGCACACGTGACAAATAAACTGTGATTTGATTTAGTACTGCCTAGTAGAAAGTTAGACAGCGGGTCCGGATCTAGAACTCTAAATAATGTCACAGGTCTGAGTCGGATCGAATTGTCCCAGGTATGTCATTTTAACTGACTTGTCCTGAAGGATCCGTACAGATCTGAATGTGACTGCTGCAGTAGAGAGAGAAATTCCAGAATTTATGCTGCTGCTCTTGGTGCGGGTCGGAACGGGTCCTTTCTGGATCAGTGAAGAACTCCACTGTCTAGACTAAAGTCAAACATTGGCAATGTGGGGTGGCCTAGTTTCCACCCAGACTGCTTGAGGTATAGGCTAGTGGGGTGAGACCAGTGAGACACATCATGGGGGTATTTACAATAGATATTCATAGTTAAAAACAAGTTGTAAAGGCTCTGAAACCAGGTGATTGTGGTGCATTATATAGTGTCATTATTTACCGTGGTGAGGACATGCAGGATGGTGTCAATGTGCCAGCGCTGAGAGGGAGCATACCTAACAGAGACAGAGACTTAGTGGTCAGTGTTGCGGCTCAGACACAAATATAGACAGTCACAGAGACTGACACACAGGGAGGGCAGGCTCCTGGCTATGCCTGTGTATGTTTTATGATAGAACAGCCAGATAGCTGTGAGATATACAGACACTGAGAGCAAGACAGAAACACAGTAACATGTCACTCAAAGAGACAGGGAAACATTCATATAGACAAAGACACAAAATGAGACATCCCAGCACACACAGACCACAAAGAGAGACTTTGTGGCATAGAGATTAAAGCCCATAGCCAGGCGAGGTCCAGCCCTGTACCTCTCTGCAGCGTTGAAGATGCCCGAGGTGGTGTGTGCTCGGAGCTCTGGGGGACAGCTGGAGAGGAAGAGGAGAAGCTCCTTCATCAGAGAGCGGATGTTGACAGCTGACACCAGGGCCAAAGAAAGCTCCAATGCCCGGCTGAGGGATAAACATAAATAATAGAACAATATACTGTTTGCTGTTCTCTACATTACCACACCTCCTTCCATCATAGCTCATGTATAGGCAGCACATGGCCAGCTGGTAAGATAAGTTCAGAAATCACAACATTACCGTTTGACAGAAGCATCCTGGTCCTTCAGGCAGTCCACTATGGTCCCCCTGTGACGCTGCACTGCATTGTGGTCCGTCTGAACAATTTTCTGAAGGGAAGTCATGGAAATATACCTGTGCATGAATAAAAATAAAGACATTCAGACAAGTTATATTTCTGCATTTATATTTGTGTGAGGGCTGTGAATTGATCAACACAATTGGTGCATGGATACATTTCATGGAAAATATACTCTGCTCAACCAAGCAACATGCTTGTGATTCTTGTCTACAAGTATAATTTCCAAGATCTCCCATCTCATATATCTTATGTAAAAAATTGCTGTGTGCTTTCTTCCCTGGTGTTAAGCATGACTGCTCTCCTCCAAGTTCAAGGTCTTTGAATTTACTTTTAAATATCTACACTAAATGACAAAAAGTATGTGAACACCTGCTCGTCGAAAATCAAAATCATGGGCATTAATATGGAGTTGGTCCCCCTTTGCTGCTATAACAGCCTCCACTCTTCTGGGAAGACTCCACTAGATGTTGAAACATTGCTGAGGGGATTTGCTTCTATTCAGCCACAAGAGCATTAGTGAGGTCGGGCACAGATGTTATGCGATTAGGCATGGCTCGCAGTCTGCGTTCCAATTCATCCAAAAGGTGTTCGATGATTTTGAAGTTAAGGGCTTTGTTTAAGCTAGTAAAGTTATTCCACACCGATCTCAACAAACCATTTCTGTATTAACCTCACTTTGTGCACAGGGGCATTGTCATGCTGAAACAGGAAAGGGCCTTCCCCAAACTGTTGCCACAGTTGGAAGCACAGAATCATCTAGAATGTCATTGTAGTCTGTAGAGTTAAGATTTCCCTTCAGTTCAACAAAGGGGCGTAGCCCGAACCATGAACAACAGCCCCAGACCATTCTTGTGTGCGGCTGCTCGGCCAAGGAAACACATTTCATGAAGCTCCCGACGAACAGTTGTTGTGCTGACATTGCTTCCAAGAGGCAGTTAAAAAACATATATATATATATTTTTAAACGGTAGTGAGTGTTGCAACTGAGGATAGACAGTTTTTACATGCTAAGCACTTCAAGGCCCTGCGTTACCATTCTATGAGCTTGCCTACCACTTCCCGGCTGAACCATTGTTGCTCCTAGATGTTTCCACTTCACAATAACAACACTTACAGTTGACCGGGGCAGCTCTAGCAGTGCAGAAATTTGCCGAACTGACTTGTTGGAAAGATGGCATCCTATGACAGTGCCAAGTTGAATGTCACTGAGATTTTCATTAAGGGCATTCTACCAATGTTAGGCTATGGAGATTGCATGGCTGTGTGCTCAATTTTATACACCTGTCAGCAACAAGTGTGGCTGAAATAGCCAAATTTGAATGGTGTCCACATTGTTTAGTATATGTAGTGCATCTGGTGAAACGATATGACAGAATGATCCCATCTAAGCCAGTCTAGCAGCTCTCCAGCAGCCGTCACACTCTCACAGGGATGTGAGCTTAAGCCTAAGACCAGACAAGAATAGCCTGCTGGACCAGACAGACCCTACTGAGGCAATCCCAACAGGAAGTATGCCTCAGAACAGACAGATAAAAGGAAACTTCATATGTGAACGTGAGCCCACGATGTACAGAGAACCCTGTCTGTCATTCTAAGGGCTCTAGTTAAATAATCCCACAAATAGACATTACTGACCGTGTTAAGCATGATCAGAATCCAGACGTTTGTCTGCCTCAGGCAACAATAATCTTCTAGGCAACAGGCCAGAAACCATGAAAAAGGACCAGATGAGATCAAAGGAAGAGAGAGAGGGAAGACTAACCGGATGTTCCGATCATTGTTCAGAAGAAATCTCCCCAGGATGTTCACAGCCAAGACCTGTCACACACAAAACATCTTAGATACGGCTTCTGTTATGCAGAACTGTAAGCTACATTAGCCTCCATCACTTGTAGCACTTCCAATAGATATAAATATATACAAACAAGAAATCTCTTGATGACGCTATCATGCGTGACACTTACCCTCAAGCCACTTTCTGATTTGATGTCCATGACAGTGAGAACAGTTTCATACAAAACAGCACTGCCTGCTGTCTTACTGCTGTCTGTGTTCGTAGCCACCTGAAGGTCAATAATACAAAAGCTGTGGTTAAAATCTAAATAGTTCATACAACAACCCTGCATGACTATTTACTGATGGAAATACTGTACCTGGGCCAGCAGGTCATTCATGGCATCACTGGCTGTGTCATTATTGCGCCCCAGGATCCTCAGCAACCTAAGAATGCGCACCTAATGATGGAGGAAGTCGGAGGAAGAGAGAGAGAAACATGTAGATTCTGTCACAATATGCTTGTTTTTACCCCGATTCCAATTCACTATTCAAAACACTGACCTGCAGGAATGGGTCACTGATCCCAGCCACATTGTGTTCTGGAGAGTAGCCCGACATCACCAGGCCTTTCATCATCAGGACCAGCTCCGGCACCGCCTGGACCAAACACACACAGAGCAGGAGTCAGGCTCACAGACCATCATCTAGGGTTGTGGGAGAATGTGTTCTGTTTTTGTAATTAGATGTTTAGATGTTTTACAGTGTAAAACCAAAGATATACATTTCAAGGGACTGAAATGTAATGTCTCATGTTGAGTGGATGTACTGGAATGGAGTAGGATGAGGTGTATGTGTGTGTGTCTTACCTTACGAAACTGCTCTAGAGTGTCTGGGTTGCGCTCACACAGCTCAGTGATCAGAACCACAGCTCCATGTAACACCCCTGCAATCGGACCAAACCATTAGGACAGGGGAATATTTGCCACACTGACACCATTTACTATAACATGCATAATAACAGCTCACAGTCAAAATGTAAGACTACGTACTGTCCTCAAATGTAAGACTGTGAAATAGGTAGAGACGGACAGCCTGGTACAGAGGAGCAGACAGTGAACAGTTGTTTGATTTATTTATTTGAACAGATTGCTGGTAATAAAAATATATTTTTTAAATGGTTAGATGAAAGTGACTCACCGTGGTTCTTTTCAGAGAGCAGGGATCGAGCTGCAGGGGTGAACAGCTCCCCTAGCTCTGGTACTTTTCTCACCATGTGTACTGCACATAGAGCTGCCTGAAATGTCAATGTCATCACTATCAGCTTCATAACTAAAATAATCTTCAACATCAGTGCCCATGATTGTTTACATCAGTCTGTTGCAATGCAGTGTTTGACAGTAGTGATCAAGATGGATTGGTTTGTGTTTCTGCATTACCAAGCTCAACCATGATGGAAGGAGTGGCGGTGTGTGTGTGGCTACAGACGGTGCTCACCTTTTTCTTGATGTAGGAGTTCGAGGCTCTGAGGAGGCGGTCGATCTCTGGGGCCAGGTCTCGACACATCTCAGCCGAGCCCATACAGGCCAGAGTACACAGAGCCAGAGACTGGACATACTGACTGCTGTGGGACAGGTCACTGAAACACACACACACACACACACACACACAGAGAGAGAGAAGGGGTTTCATGACCATTTCTCAATGACTTTGTCCTCAAGTAGAGGCTACTAGACCACTATGTTTATGTGACTAATGACTACATTGATCATACACAGCCTACACATGATTATGGAACTGTAGAACTGTCCATCTGTCTTATATTTCCCCTTTAATAGAGTATTTCAGATAAAATTGTCCTTACTTCTTGATGGAGTTAGTGATGAGCAGGCTGGCATCCTGTTTCTCGTCTAGAAGCATCATGGCACCCAGGTACCCAACACGTTTCTCATTGTACCGAGGGCTTGCAATCAGACGCACACACTCCATCTGACACCAGATTGAGGGGGGGTGGGGGGGTCGTTAGGATACAAAAAGAGCAAATATACAAACTCTACAGAGTCATCCCCTGACATCTTATGTACACTGAACAAGAATATAAATGCAACATGTAAAGTGTTGGTCCCATGAGCTGAAATAAAAGAGCAAAGACATTTTCCATATGCACAAAAAGCTTATTTCTCTCAAATTTGGTGCATAAATTTGGCTACATCTTTGTTAGTGAGCATTTCTCCTTTGCCAAGATAATCCATCCACCTGACAGGTGTGGCATATCAAGAAGCTGACTAAACAGCATGTTCATTACATAGGTGCACCTTGTGCGGTGGACAATAAAAGGCCACTCTAAAATGTGCAGTTATCACACAATATAATGCCACAGATGACTTAAGTATAGAAGGAGCCTGCAATTGGCATGCTGACTGGAGGAATGTCCACCAGAGCTGTTGCCAGATAATTTAATGTTCATTTCTCTACCATAAGTCGCCTCCAACATCGTTTTAGAGAATTTGGCAGTACGTCCAACCGGCCTCACAACCGCAGACCACGTGTAACCACGCCAGCCCAGGACCTACACATCTGGCATCTTCACCTGCGAGATCGTCTGAGACCAGCCACCTGGACTGCTGATGAAACAGACTGTGGGTTTGCATAACCAAAGAATTTCCGCACAAACTGTCAGAAACCGTCTCAGGGAAGCTCATCTGCGTGCTCGTAGTCCTCACCAGGGTCTTGATCTGTCTGCAGCTCGGTATCGTAACCGATTTCAGTGGTGAAATGTTCACCTTCGATGGCCACTGGCACGCTGGAGAAGTGTGCTCTTCACGGATCAATCCCGGTTTCAACTGTACCGGGCAGATGGCAGACAGAGTGTATGGCGTTGTGTGGGTGAGCAGTTTGCTGATGTCAACATTGTAAACAAAGTGCCCCACGGAGGTGGTGGGTTATGGTATGGGCAGGCATAAGCTAGAGACAACGAACACAATTGCATTTTATCTATGGCATCTGGAGGCCCATTGTCTTGCCATTCATCAGCCGCCATCAACTCATGTTCCAGCATTATAATGCACATCCCCCATGTCGCAAGGATCTGTACACAATTCCTGGAAGCTGAAAATGTCCCAGTTCTTCCATGCATTACTCACCAGACATGCCACCAATTGAGTACGTTTGGAATGCTCTGTATCGACTTGTACGACAGCGTGTTCCAGTTTCCGCCAATATCCATCAACTTCGCACAGCCATTGAAGAGGAGAGGTACAACATTCCACAGGCCACAATCAACAGCCTGATCAACTCTATGTTAAGGAGATGTGCCGTGCTGCATGAGGCAAATGGAGATCACATCGGATACTGATTGGTTGTCTAATCCACGCCCTTACCTTTAAAAAAAAAAGGTATCTGTGACCAACAGTTGCATAGCTGTATTCCCAGTCATGTGAAATTCATAGATTTGGGCCAAATGAAATTATTTAAATTGACTGATTTCCTTAAATTATCTGTAACTCAGTAAAATCTTTGAAATTGTTGCATTTATATTTTTGTTCAGTGTAGCTACATTCTGTATATATTTTATATGTTGCTTGTTTATTTATATTATCAACACTGAGATGTAATGAAAAGCGCTGTAGAAACTAAATAAATAATTATAATCTTAAGAGCACTGTTCACTACCTGACCAAAGTGGGCGGGGTAGCCCAGCATGTGCACATACAGCAGCTTTGCCAAGTTGTGAGAGCGGGTCCCATTGTCAGCCTGTCTGAACTGTGCCCGGATGGCAGCACACTCTCTTTGGATCACACCACGCTCCTCACCCTGTGTACGGGCTCCTCTGATCACCCTGATCATCTCCTGCAGACGCACCGAAGGAGACATGGCTCTGCTGTTTGAGTGAGTGAGAGAGAGTTCAGGATGAGCTCCAACAACATCAACAAAGGTCCTTATTACCTGCCTGGTTCATCGACACGTAAGGCAAGTGACGTGTTATTTCTTACACTAGTACCCCAGGTCATCTTAGGTTTCATTACATACAGCCGAGAAGAACTACTGAATATAAGATCAGCGTCAACTCACCATCAGTACGACCAAGAATATGTTTTTCGCGATGCGGATCCTGTGTTCTGCCTTACAACCAGTGTAACGGAGTGGATCACATGCAGCGACCAAAAAAAAAAACGACTCAGAAAAAGAGGGAAACGAAGCGGTCTTCTGGTCAGACTCCGGAGACGGGCACATCGTGCACCACTCCCTAGCATTCTTCTTGCCAATGTCCAGTCTCTTGACAACAAGGTTGATGAAATCCGAGCAAGGGTAGCATTCCAGAGGGACATCAGAGACTGTAACGTTCTCTGCTTCACGGAAACATGGCTAACTGGAGAGACGCAATCCGAAGCGGTGCAGCCAGCGGGTTTCTCCACGCATCGCGCCGACAGAAACAAACATCTTTCTGGTAAGAAGACGGGCGGGGGCGTATGCCTTATGGCCAACGTGACATGGTGTGATGAAAGAAACATACAGGAACTCAAATCCTTCTGTTCACCTGATTTAGAATTCCTCACAATCAAATGTAGACCGCATTATCTACCAAGAGAATTCTCTTCGATTATAATCACAGCCGTATATATCCCCCCCAAGCAGCCACATCGATGGCTCTGAACGAACTTTATTTAACTCTCTGCAAACTGGAAACGATTTATCCGGAGGCTGCATTCATTGTAGCTGGGGATTTTAACAAGGCTAATCTGAAAACAAGACTCCCTAAATTTTATCAGCATATCGATTGCGCAACCAGGGGTGGAAAGACCCTGGATCATTGTTACTCTAACTTCCGCGACGCATATAAGGCCCTGCCCCGCCCCCTTTCGGAAAAGCTGACCACGACTCCATTTTGTTGATCCCTGCCTACAGACAGAAACTAAAACAAGAAGCTCCCACGCTGAGGTCTGTCCAACGCTGGTCCGACCAAGCTGACTCCACACTCCAAGACTGCTTCCATCACGTGGACTGGGAGATGTTTCGTATTGCGTCAGACAACAACATTGACGAATACGCTGATACGGTGTGCGAGTTCATTAGAACGTGCGTTGAAGATGTCGTTCCCATAGCAACGATTAAAACATTCCCTAACCAGAAACCGTGGATTGATGGCACCATTCGTGTGAAACTGAAGGCACGAACCACTGCTTTTAATCAGGGCAAGGTGTCTGGTAACATGACTGAATACAAACAGTGCAGCTATTCCCTCCGCAAGGCTAAAAACAAGCTAAGCGCCAGTACAGAGACAAAGTAGAATCTCAATTCAACGGCTCAGACACAAGAGGCATGTGGCAGGGTCTACAGTCAATCACGGACTACAGGAAGAAACCCAGCCCAGTCACGGACCAGGATGTCTTGCTCCCAGGCAGACTAAATAACTTTTTGCCCGCTTTGAGGACAATACAGTGCCACTGACACGGCCTGCAACGGAAACATGCGGTCTCTCCTTCACTGCAGCCGAAGTGAGTAAGACATTTAAACGTGTTAACCCTCGCAAGGCTGCAGGCCCAGACGGCATCCCCAGCCGCGCCCTCAGAGCATGCGCAGACCAGCTGGCCGGTGTGTTTACGGACATATTCAATCAATCCCTATACCAGTCTGCTGTTCCCACATGCTTCAAGAGGGCCACCATTGTTCCTGTTCCCAAGAAAGCTAAGGTAACTGAGCTAAACGACTACCGCCCGTAGCACTCACATCCGTCATCATGAAGTGCTTTGAGAGACTAGTCAAGGACCATATCACCTCCACCCTACCTGACACCCTTGACCCACTCCAATTTGCTTACCGCCCAAATAGGTCCACAGACGATGCAATCTCAACCACACTGCACACTGCCCTAACCCATCTGGACAAGAGGAATACCTATGTGAGAATGCTGTTCATCGACTACAGCTCGGCATTCAACACCATAGTACCCTCCAAGCTCGTCATCAAGCTCGAGACCCTGGGTCTCGACCCCGCCCTGTGCAACTGGGTACTGGACTTCCTGACGGGCCACCCCAGGTGGTGAGGGTAGGCAACAACATCTCCTCCCCGCTGATCCTCAACACTGGGGCCCCACAAGGGTGCGTTCTGAGCCCTCTCCTGTACTCCCTGTTCACCCACGACTGCGTGGCCATGCACGCCTCCAACTCAATCATCAAGTTTGCGGACGACACAACAGTGGTAGGCTTGATTACCAACAACGACGAGACGGCCTACAGGGAGGAGGTGAGGGCCCTCGGAGTGTGGTGTCAGGAAAATAACCTCACACTCAACGTCAACAAAACTAAGGAGATGATTGTGGACTTCAGGAAACAGCAGAGGGAACACCCCCATCCACATCGATGGAACAGTAGTGGAGAGGGTAGCAAGTTTTAAGTTCCTCGGCATACACATCACAGACAAACTGAATTGGTCCACTCACACAGACAGCATCGTGAGGAAGGCGCAGCAGCGCCTCTTCAACCTCAGGAGGCTGAAGAAATTCGGCTTGTCACCAAAAGCACTCACAAACTTCTACAGATGCACAATCGAGAGCATCCTGGCGGGCTGTATCACCGCCTGGTATGGCAACTGCACCGCCCTCAACCGTAAGGCTCTCCAGAGGGTAGTGAGGTCTGCACAACGCATCACCGGGGGCAAACTACCTGCCCTCCAGGACACCTACACCACCCGATGCTACAGGAAGGCCATAAAGATCATCAAGGACATCAACCACCCGAGCCACTGCCTGTTCACCCCGCTGTCATCCAGAAGGCGAGGTCAGTACAGGTGCATCAAAGCTGGGACCGAGAGACTGAAAAACAGCTTCTATCTCAAGGCCATCAGACTGTTAAACAGCCACCACTAACATTGAGTGGCTACTGCCAACACACTGTCAATGACACTGACTCTACTCCAGCCACTTTAATCATGGGAATTGATGGGAAATGATGTAAATATATCACTAGCCACTTTAAACAATGCTACCTTATATAATGTTACTTACCCTACATTGTTCATCTCATATGCATACGTTGATACTGTACTCTATATCATCGACTGCATCCTTATGTAATACATGTATCACTAGCCACTTTAACTATGCCACTTGGTTTACATACTTATCTCATATGTATATACTGTACTCGATATCATCTACTGTATCTTGCCTATGCTGCTCTGTACCATCACTCATTCATATATCCTTATGTACATATTCTTTATCCCCTTACACTGTGTATAAGACAGTAGTTTTTTTGGAATTGTTAGTTAGATTACTTGCTCGTTATTACTGCATTGTCGGAACTAGAAGCACAAGCATTTCGCTACACTCGCATTAACATCTGCTAACCATGTGTATGTGACAAATAAAATTTGATTTGATTTGATTTGACATACAAGAATACATAGTAATCTGAACGGGAAAATGCATTGAGTATCGGTCCAAGCAGGACTAATAACACGTTCATGAGCGCCTGTAAAAACACTCGCATTTCCTGTACAGTCATGAAGAACAACAATATTACTTCCGAGGTGCAAGTGGGGTTAATGATTACACCCGAGAAGGTCTCTAATTCGTTTAATAGAGCAGCCGTTCAGTCATTATTTACAGTGAAAAGTAAAATACGAAACGACCATGATGTACAACTAAACAAGCTTTACGTGATACAGGCAGCCGTGAAATATAAAACATTGACGTCAATTTTATCTTGACACAGTCAATGTAGTTAACGATCAAATTCACTCAACTAGCACTCCTAGCCACACACAACACACGATGTTTTTATGCTGTGATGGCAAGCGAGGAACCACAGCTCTTGCATAGAAATTCAGTTCGTTAGGCGATCTACTTTTAGAACATGTTTAATAGAGATGTCAACCATGCATTTATTTAGCCAGCTAGCTAACGTTAATGCCCGAGGATAACCTCCGATTACATGGGAGCTTGTCTCTTACCTTCAGAAAGTGAAAACGCCCCTATAAAAATACCAAGCCGGTTTCTTTGCTCAATAAACGGAGATGTGTCAACATTCATTAAACTCTTGCCTCACAAATGAATGGGCAACTAAACCTAGTCGGCGGCTTATATTGGGTGGACGCCTAATGTACGACAGTACCTAAACCCATAAACTTCATCTGAAAAACATAATGGCAGCATCACTTCCGAAATCGGATCTCTGACAAGCCCTGAACTCCGCCCCTTAGGAAACCTGAAGGCTAAAAAAAACAAATTATTTATATATACACTAGATGATTTGTAGGGGGTGCTGTGTTGAAGCCTCTTGCCTCCATCTTGGCACTCCCTCGCCGTTGGAAAGAAAAATAGCTATAGAAATGAATGCCTACATACATTTTTGCCACATTTGTTGTATTACATACACCTTAATGCATGATGTTAGTGTCCCACTATAACAAAAACATACTTAAATATGTAATTTGTCCTTGAAACATTTCATTTAAATACAGTACAATTCCATTCATTCCTACGTAGGACTGCGCCTACTGGGGGTTGCCAATATGGCCGACCACTGGCGTCAAAGTCTCTCAATGGCCAATACATAGCATTGCAATCCAGAATTTATAGACACCTTTGCTAGGAACACTGTCTGTTCCTAGGCCTAGACTATAGGCTACGTGGAGGTCGGTGTCCTTGACAACAGGGGTGTATTAAGTCGGATTCCGTTGCAAAACATTTAGCAACAAACAGTTAGCAACAAACTGGTTATCGTTTGTTCTATGAATCAAACGAAAGCAAATAACTGAATTTGTACAATACAAACATTTGTCCAATACAAACTAGTTGCAAAACAATCCAACTAATTAATACACCCCAGGTGGATGAAAGCTTGAGGTGGGGGTGCTGAGTAAACTGATGGTGCATTGACAGAGAAGCGATCACCTGAACAATTACATTGAAGGTCATGGTCAGTCATCTTTTTCCATATTATAGCAACATTCCTCAGTCATCCCTATAAATGTAATTTTATTTTCATCCATAACATTGTGTGTGTAAGTGTCTAAGCATGCATGTTTGCCTTTTTGCCGCTGCACAACTCAATTAACACATTTACATGATGAGCTGTATTACATGTTATTACCAAACAGTGGTGGTAAGTTCAATTGAAAGTTACGTAATATCCTCAGAAGCATAGATCGGACCACATAAATGGAGCAGAGAGATAGTGTTTGTGGGAGGATTTTAATGGCAGGAAGGAACTAAACCACCAGCATTGGGCTTCCCAGCACCACAAGGAGACAGTAGGAGCATGCCTGTTCATTTTCATTGCCTGTTGTTGCTTGACAAACAGGGTAACAAAGCATGTAAGATAGATGGTGGCAGTTCAGTGAGGAATTTCTTATCATTCAAATGACTAGTGTGTTACTGTGTTTCTATTGATGGTAATGAATCTTGAAAGTGTAAGGAATTAGTGATTCCATGCTAAGCAGCACAGTAATAGCAAACATTTCAATCAATGCAAGATGTGTATCACCAAACAAAAAGACCTGTGACTGGCATTAAGGGAATACGTTGCATTATTATTGACAATCATACACAGACGAGGTTTGCCCCTTTGAGCAAAACTTAGTGTAAATTATATATTTTCTATGCAGCATTTCTATGATTATTAATCATTTGTTTACATAATTATTACATTCAGTGTATGGGTCATGCTAGTTCTTTTGCAAGAATTAAAAATCTAATCTTGAAGATCAACATATCAAGTTATGTGAGTGGTATAACATGACTTTGAAGTGGCTTTATCACATAAAAGGATCTAATCGTTTAGGAGTACACCTACCCTCTAGTTCATTGAAGAGCAGTCTACAGAAGCCATTACACTAATGTACAACAATAACAAAACAACAAAAAGGGGTGATCAATTAAATGCAGTAAACAAACATTTAGGGAATGACAGTTTGTTTAGTGTTATGTGGAAGACTATACATTAAGATCACTATTCAACTTTGTCACAACCAAAACAGAAATTAAACCGATACCAAAATCTAAATAAAAAGACAATACAGTACAACATTTCCCAAAACAGATCCTACAGAAAAATTCTTTACATCTGAACATCAACATTACTTATCTGTCCAATATATTGATATTGCAGCTCAGACTCATGGGAATGGGCAGTAGTGTTGCATTGAGGCAGATGTGTAAAGTCTTAAGGCCAGTCAACATTTACAAGAGAAAACAAAGTGCTGTAGCATATTTCCTTGAGTGCATCCGTCCATCTTTTGATGTCTCCCAGTCTCTCTCAACACCCTTTTAAAGAGTGACTGTCTGTGCCAATGTCCATTCAGATGGGTTGAACACATCCCCTAGATTTTTGTCCCTATTCCGTTCCCTGGTTTCCTACATTTCTGCTTTCGCCCATGTCTGGGTACACCACCACACAGAACTTTTGGCACACATGGGTCATCTTACCTGGGTGGGAGAAAGAAGTGAGGAGTAACCAAGTGTAGAAGAGGAAAAAAATAGATTTCATATCAATACAGTCGTGGCCAAAAGTTGAGAATGACAGAAATATTAACTTTCAAAGTCTGCTGCCTCAGTTTGTGTGATGGCAATTTGGATATACTGCAGAAGGTTATGAAGAGTGATAGATTAATTGCAAAGTTCCTCTTTGCCATGCAAATGAACTGAATCCCCCCCAAAACATTTCCACTGCATTTCAGCCCTGCCACAAAAGGACCAGCTGACATGTCATTCAATCTCTCGTTAACACAGGCGTGAGTGTTGACAAGGACAAGGCAGGAGATTACTCTGTCATGCTGATTGAGTTCGAATAACAGACTGGAAGCTTCCAAAGGAGAGTGGTGCTTGGAATCATTGTTCTTCCTGTCAACCATGGATACCTGCACGGAAACACATACCTCCATCATTGCTTTGCACAAAAAGGGCTTCACAGGCAAGGATATTGCTGCCAGTAAGATTGCACCTAAATCAAGCATTTATCAGATCATCAAGAACATCAAGGCGAGCGGTTCATTTGTTCTGAAGGCTTCAGGGCGCCCAAGAAAGTCCAGCAAGTGCCAGGACCATCTCCTAAAGTTGATTCAGCTGCGGGATCGGGGCACAACCAGTACAGAGCTTGCTCAGGAATGGCAGCAGGCAGGTGTGAGTGCATCTGCACGCACAATGAGGTGAAGACTTTTGGAAGATGGCCTGGTGTTAAGAAGGGCAGCAAAGAAGCCACTTCTCTCCAGGAAAAACAGGGACAGATTGATATTCTGCAAAAGGTACAGGGATTGGACTGCTGAGGACTGGGCTAAAGTCATTTTCTCTGATGAATCCCCTTTCCGATTGTTTGGGGCATCCGGAAAAAAAGCTTGTTTGGAGAAGACAAGGTGAGCGCTACCATCAGTCCTGTGTCATGCCAACAGTAAAGCATCCTGAGACCATTCATGTGTGGGGTTGCTTCTCAGCCAAGGGAGTGGTCTCACTCACAATTTTGCCTAAGAACACAGCCATGAATTAAGAATGGTACCAGCACATCCTCCGAGAGCAACTTCTCCCAACCATCCAGGAACAGTTTGGTGATGAGCAATACCTTTTCCAGCATGATGGAGCACCTTGCCATAAGGCAAAAGTGATAACTAAGTCGCTCGGGGAACAAAACATCTATATTTTGGGTCCATGGCCAGGAAACTCCCCAGACCTTAATCCCATTGAGAACTTGTGGTCAATCCTCAAGAGGCAGGTGGACAAACAAAAACCCACAAATTCTGACAAACTCCAAGCATGGATTATGCAAGAATCAAGAATAGGCTGCCATCAGTCAGGATGTGGCCCAGAAGTTAATTGACAGCATGCCAGGGTGGATTGCAGAGGTCTTGAAAAAGGGTCGACACTGCAAATATTGACTCTTTGCGTCAACTTCATGTAATTGTCAATAAAAGCCTTTGATACTTATGAAATGCTTGTAATTATACTTCAATAGTCCATAGTAACATCTGACAAAAATATATAAAGACACTGAAGCAGCAGACTGAAAATTAATATTTGTGTCATTCTCAACTTTTGGCCACGACTGTAATCCCGAAGGCTAAGCATTTTGCACAACAATAAAATGGTACAGGTACTGTCATTTAGCACTTTACTAGAAAGAACTAGGGGTCGTAGTAATGAGCATCATCACTAGTGAATATGGTTTCCATACCGATGAAGGTGTTGAAGCATTGGGGCTTGTTGTCCCAGAAGACCCCCAGGAAGTAGACAGGGACTCCAGTCAGCATGATAGCCATGCCGAGGCCACACACCACAGGCTCAGAGTACAGCGAGAAGAGGAGCAGGAAGGCCCAGAACAACAGGTAGATCACTGGCCACACCAGGCTCACCTGAAGACAGGACAGCCAACAATCTATACTATCTCATACATGATGAAATGTACACAAACAATGTAATGCGTACAGAGTAAACAATTTAACAATCCACAGGGGGAACACAACACATGCTTTGACAATTATGGCATTGTGCATGTGTCAGCTTGTAACTTGTCATAAACAAGAGTAGACCCATGACTGCAATCAGGACAGTATTGAGTAAAGAATTCTTATCAAAACCATGCTCCTCCCAAAATGTGCAAGCAATAACCTTGTCCAAACGGATTGAGTGATGGAAGCACAGACATGAAGAGTTTACCTTGATAGGCCGATATAGGTCTGGCTGTTTGATGCGCAGCACAATCTGCCCAGCGACGGTGACCCCATAGAAGAGGTAGTTTATGAAGCCCACATAGTTGATGAGGGTATACATGTCACTGGTGCACAGCATCAGTAGGGTGGATATACACTGTAAAGAAGCAGGGTGGTGGGGCAAATGTCATCCATTGATTTTAAAGTCAAATTAAGCATTAAAGACTCGAGAGACTACTGTACATAGAGTGAACTGGGATGACACGTTTGTATGTGTGAGAGAGGAAGAGAGATTATGCCGGGTAAAGTTAGGACTCACGGTGAATAGTAGGGCTGGGATTGGGGTACAGCGTTTCACATGAATCATTGCCAGTAGCCGGGGGAGATGGCCTTCCCTTGCGCCAGCAAAAAACAGCCTGAAAGAGATGGTGAAGAACATGAACACAAGGTCAGCACTGAGATACTGGAAAAACAGTCCGCTCTCTTGTTGCTTTTGGACTCACAAAGAATGAGGGGTAAAAAAAAACAAACAAGTGATAACAAATGGGACAAAGAAATTAAGACAAAGCAAGGCAGTGATGGTAGAGGCACACAGAGGTGCAACATATGGAATAAGAAAGGGGTTAGAGAGTGCAGAAAAAACAGGAATATATTGACTAGATGTGATCATTCTGTGGTTTGATATTTCCACACGTATGAAGGACGCACTACAGACAGGAGGCAAGAATGGGGAATGTAATTACAGACAGTGTGAGAGCAAAAAGACAAACCGAGAGCGAAGGATGGGGTGCATAAACTGACCTCGACGAAGTGAAGAGGGAGCCATTGACCCCCCCAAAAGTAGACAGTGCGACAGAGATGGGCATGATCCATGACATCACTCCAAGTAACTTCTCACCAAATGTCTGGAGGAGAATTTGTGGACATAGGAGAGAGGAGAGTTTCAACAAACAAATTCTACTAACTGATGTTTCTGGATGACTTTGAAATCCAAGACTGGTGACTAAAAGCATTTTCTACTGATAACGAGACTTTAGACCAAGCTGCATGAGTCCCAAAAGCAGCCATTCCCAAAAGCAGCTACACAAGGGCAGCAGAATGGGGAGGGCAGGGGCATCTCACCACAGCGACGGCATTGGAGGCCAGCAGCTCCTGAGGACTCATGGCGGTGACATAGGCGATGTTGGCGAACACATAAACAAAAGTCACCAGAGGGATGGAGATGAAGATGGCCCGAGGAAGGTTCCTGTTATACAGAGAGAACAGGGTTGAAGAGCTGGGGTTCTGGTGGGGGTGTATTTATGGTGTGAATTACCATCCAAATTGATAACACAGGCCTAACAGGACAACGTCTCATCTGTAATACAGAGTTAAAAGGTATAGATCATGGTTGACTAGGATAACCAGTGCTCGACTTGGACTGAAATAGGTACCGATACTCATTTTGGGTGCCGGTACCGTACATATTTAGGTACAGCATTTCCACAATACATTTGAGCTACTATTCTATAAGGAGCTCTATTCTATAAGGAGCTCAAGCAGTAGAACATTTTGGGTGCCGGTACTCCACTCCAGTGAGCTCCTGCCCAAGTCGGGCACTAATGATATCCAGACATGAAACTGGCTAGATTGGGTGTGTATGTAATGCTACCCTGTTGAGACCATGTGCAACTTGTGATTTCGGTCAAGTTGGGGGATCTAGCTCACTTGTAGGGGTCGACAAGCTCCTCTGTGACATAGTTGAGGAAGTTCCATCCCCCGTAGGCAAAGGAGCCTTGCAGGAAGGACAGGGCTATCTGGCCAATGTCATAGGGCTGGAACGTCTCAAATGCATGCGCAGGCTCCAGCCAGTAATACTCCCCTGGGCACAGACAACACAGACAACACAGAGTGGGTGATGGAATTGTGTGTGGGGTCCATGGACATGAAAACCAGTAGATCGTGACAGCGCTGACGTCATCCATGTATTAATATGGAAAAAAAGCAGCTGGCGCATGAAGCCAGAATTGAGCTGAATGGCACCAACAACAAAGAAAATCACTAAGTATCATGTTGAAAGTGGCTGTAACTGCAGGAAAAGATTGTGGTCGATGTCATTTTCATCCTGCCTGAGAGTCAACCTTAATGTCTATGGCATGAGGGCATGGCCCTCCTCAGAGCCTACTGGCCAGTGATTTGTCAGTCAGCACGTGGTCCTGCGTCACAACAAATGAGGTCAGAATGGATAACTACACTGAACAAAAATATAAATCAACATGTAAAGTGTTGGTCTCATGTTTCATGAGCTGAAAAAAAATCCCAGAAATTTTCCATAAGCACAAAAAGATAATTTCTCTCAAATCTTGTGCACAAATTTGTTTACATCCCTGATAGTAAGCAGAAATCTGCTCCTTTTATTCTTTGTCCCCAACGCTCTAGGCGACCAGTTTTGATAGCCTTTAGCCGCACCCTCATACTACTCCTCCATTGTTCCGCGGGTGATGTGGAGGTAAACCCAGGCCCTGCATGTCCCCAGGCACCCTCATTTGTTGACTTCTGTGATCGAAAAAGCCTTGGTTTCATGCATGTCAACATCAGAAGCCTCCTCCCTAAGTTTGTTTTACTCACTGCTTTAGCACACTCTGCCAACCCTGATGTCCTTGCCTTGTCTGAATCCTGGCTTAGGAAGGCCACCAAAAATTCTGAGATTTCCATACCCAACTATAACATTTTCCGTCAAGATAGAACTGCCAAAAGGGGCAGAGTTGCAGTCGACTGCAGAGAGCCTGCAAAGTAATGTCATACTTTCCAGGTCCATACCCAAACAGTTCAAACTACTAATTTTTAAAATTACTATCTCCAGAAATAAGTCTCACTGTTGCCGCCTGCTACCGAACCCCCTCAGCTCCCAGCTGTGCCCTGGACACCATTTGTGAATTGATCGCCCCCCATCTAGCTTCAGAGTTTGTTCTGTTAGGTGACCTAAACTGGGATATGCTTAACACACCGGCAGTACTACAATCTAAGCTAGATGCCCTCAATCTCACAAATCATCAAGGAACCCACCAAGTACAACCCTAAATCTGGTCATTCTTTAAAAGTAACTTCCTCACCATCTTAGATAGGCATGCTCCGTTCAAAAAATGCAGAACTAAGAACAGATATAGCCCTTGGTTCACTCCAGACCTGACTGCCCTTGACCAGCACAAAAACATCCTGTGGCGGACTGCAATAGCATCGAATAGTCCCCGCGATATGCAACTGTTCAGGGAAGTCAGGAAAGCAAAGGCCAGCTTTTTCAAGCATAAATTTGCATCCTGTAGCTCTAACTCAAACGTTCTGGGACACTAAAGTCCATGGAGAACAAGAGCACCTCCTCCCAGCTGCCCACTGCACTGAGGCTGGGTAATTTCTGAAACTATCCGCCGCCATTGTCGCAACCCCCATTACCAGCCTGTTCAACCTCTTTCATATCGTCTGAGATCCCCGAGGATTAGAAAGCTGCCGCAGTCATCCCCCTCTTCAAAGGGGGAGACACCCTGGACCAAACAGTTACAGACCTATATCCATTCTGCCCTGCCTATCTAAGGTCTTCGAAAGCCTAGTCAACAAACAGATCACTGACCATCTCGAATCCCACCGTACCTTCTCCGCTGTGCAATCTGGTTTCCGAGCCGGTCACGGGTGCACCTCAGCCACGCTCAAGGTACTAAACGATATCATAACCACCATCGATAAAAGACAGTATGGTGCAGCAGTCTTCATTGACCTGGCCAAGGCTTTCGACTCTGTCAATCACCATATTCTTATCGGCAGACTCAGTAGCCTCGGTTTTTCTAATGACTGCCTTGCCTGGTTCACCAACTACTTTGCAGACAGAGTTCAGTGTTTCAAATCGGAGGGCATGTTGTCCGGTCCTCTGGCAGTCTCTATGGGGGTGCCACAGGGTTCAATTCTCAGGCCGACTCTTTTCTCTGTATATATCAATGATGTTGCTCTTGCTGCGGGAGATGCCCTGATCCACCTCTACGCAGAAGACACCATTCTGTATACTTCTGGCCCTTCCTTGGACACTGTGCTATCTAACCTCCAAATGAGCTTCAATGCCATACAACACTCCTTCCGTGGCCTCCAACTGCTCTTAAACGCCAGTAAAACCAAATGCATGCTTTTCAACCATTCGCTGCCTGCACCCGCACGCCCGACTAGCATCACCACCCTGGATGGTTCCGACCTAGAATATGTGGCCATCTTTAAGTACCTAGGTGTCTGGTAGACTGTAAACTCTCCTTCCAGACTCATATCAAACATCTCCAAACATCTCCAATCTAAAATCAAATCTAGAGTCGGCTTTCTATTCCGCAACAAAGCCGCCTTCACTCACGCCGCCAAACTTACCCTAGTAAAACTGACTATCCTACCGATCCTTGACTTCGGCGATGTCATCTACAAAATAGTTTCCAATACTCTACTCAGCAAACTGGATGCAGTTTATCACAGTGCCATCCGTTTTGTTACCAAATCACCTTATACCACCCACCACTGCGACCTGTATGCTCTAGTCGGCTGGACCTCGCTACATATTCGTCGCCAGACCCACTGGCTCCAGGTCATCTACAAGTCCATGCTAGGTAAAACTCCGCCTTATCTCAGTTCACTGGTCACGATGGCAACACCCACCCGTAGCACGCGCTCCAGCAGGAGTATCTCACTGATCATCCCTAAAGCCAACACCTCATTTGGCCGCCTTTCCTTCCAGTTCTCTGCTGCCTGTGACGAATTGCAAAAATCGCTGAAGTTGGAGACTTTTATTCCCTCACCAACTTTAAACATCTGCTATCTGAGCAGCTAACCGATCGCTGCAGCTGTACATAGTCCATCGGTAAATAGCCCACCCAATTTACTTACCTCATCCCCATACTGTTATTTTATTTACCTTTCTGCTCTTTTGCACACCAGTATTTCTACCTGCACATGACCATCTGATCATTTATCACTCCAGTGTTAATCTGCTAAATTGTAATTATTCGCCTACCTCCTCATGCCTTTTGCACACAATGTATATAGACTTTTTTTTCTTTTTTTCTACTGTGTTATTGACTTGTTTATTGTTTACTCCATGTGTAACTCTGTTGTCTGTTCACACCGCTTTATCTAGGCCAGGTCGCAGTTGTAAATGAGAACTTGTTCTCAACTAGCCTACCTGGTTAAATAAAGGTGAAATAAATGTATTTATAAAAAGATAATCCATCCACCTGACAGCTGTGGCATATCAAATAGTTGATTAAACAGCATGATCATTACACAGGTGCAGCTTGTGCTTGGAACAATGAAAGGACATTTTAAAATGTGCAGTTGCGTCACAACACAATGCCACAGATTTCTCAAGTTTTGAGGGAGCGTGCAATTGGCATGCTGACTGCAGGAATGTCCACTAGAGTAGTTGCCAGATAATTCAATGTTAATTTCTCTACCAAAAACTGCCTCCAATATTGTTTTAGATAATTTGGCAGTATGTCCAACCGGCCTCAACCGCAGACCCCGTGCCCAGGACCTCCGCATCTGGCTTCTTCACCTGCGGGATCATCTAAGACCAGTCACCTGGACCGCTGATGAAACTGTGTTTGCACAACCAAAGAATTTTTGCACAAACAGTCAGAAGCAGTCTCAAGGAAGCTCATCTGCATGCTCACTGTCCTCAGTGTCTCGACCTGACTGCAGTTCGGCGTCATAACAGACTTCAGTGGGCAAATGCTCACCTTGCCCAGTCAAGTGAAATCAACAGGTTATGGCCTAATGAGTTCATTTCAAATGAGTGATTTTCTTATATGAACTAACTCAGTAAAAAATGTTGAAATTGTTGCATGTTGTGTTTATATTTTTGACAAGTACAGTTGAAGTCAGAAGTTTACATAAACTGAGTTTGAATATATATGGCTAAGGTGTTTCACAATTCCTGACATTTAATCCTAGTAAATATTCCCTGCCTTAGGTCAGGATCACCATTTTGTTTTAAGAATGTTAAATATCAGAATAATAGTTGAGAGTGATTTATTTCAGCTTTTATTTCTTTCATCACATTCCCAGTGGGTCAGAAGTTTACATACACTCAATTAGTATTTGGTAGCATTGCCTTTCAATTGTTTAACTTGGGTCAAACGTTTCAGGTATGCTTCAACAAGCTTCCCACAATAAGTTGGGTGCTTCTACACCTGCATTGCTTGCGGTTTGGGGTTTTAGGCTGGGTTTCTGTACAGCACTTTGAGAGATCAGCTGATGTATGAAGGGCTATATAAATACATTTGATTTGGGCCCATTCCTCCTGACAGAGCTGGTGTAACAGTCAGGTTTGTAGGCCTCCTCGCTCGCACACGTTTTTCTGTGCTGCCCACAAATTTTCTATACGATTGAGGTCAGGGCTTTGTGATGGCCACTCCAATACCTTGAATTTGTTGTCCTTAAGCCATTTTGCCACAACTTTGGAAGTATGCTTGGGGTCATTGTCCATTTGGAAAACCCATTTGCGACCAAGCTTTAACTTCCTGACTGATGTCTTGAGCTGTTGCTTCAATATATCCACATCCTTTTCCCTCTTCATGATGCCATCTATTTTGTGAAGTGCACCAGTCCCTCCTCATTATGGCCAAAGTTCTATTTTTGTTACATCAGACCAGAGGACATTTCTCCAAAAAGTACAATCTTTATCCCCATGTGCAGTTGCAAACCGTAGTCAGGCTTTTTATGGCGGTTTTGGAGTAGTGGCTTCTTCCTTGCTGAGCAGCCTCTCAGGTTGTTGATATAGGACTAATTTTACTGTGGAAATATATACTTTTGTACCAGTTTCCTCCAGCATCTTCACAAGGTCCTTTGCTGTTGTTCTGGGATTGATTTGCACTTTTGGCACCCACATACGTTCATCTCTAGGAGACGGAAGGCGTCTCCTTCCTGAGCGGTATGACGGCTGCGTGGTCCCATGGTGATTATACTTGCGTCCTATTATTTGTACAGATGAATGTGGTACCTTCAGGCATTTGTAAATTGCTCCCAAGTATGAACCAGACTTGGAGGTCTACCAAAAAAATGTCTGAGGTCTTGGCTGATTTCTTTTGATGTTCCCATGATGTCAAGCAAAGAGACACTGAGTTTGAAGGTAGGCTTTGAAATAAATCCACAGGTACACCTCCAATTGACTCAAATGATGTCAATTGGCCTATCAGAAGCTTCTAAAGCCATGACATCATTTTCTGGAATTTTCCAAGTTGTTGAAAGGCACAGTCAACTTGGTGTATGTAAACTTCTGACCCACTGGAGTTGTCATAGTGAATTATAAGTGAAATAATCAGTCTAAAGAATTGTTGGAAAAATGACGTGTCATGCACAAAGGTGTCCTAACCGACTTGCCAAAACTATAGTTTGTTAACAAGAAATTTGTAGAGGGGTTGAAAAACAAGTTAATGACTCCAACCTAAGTGTATGTAAACTTCCGACTTAAACTGTATATTTAATTAAATATCCAGATTTGTAGCGAACTTTAAAATGATTACCATTGGGGATCGAACGTCATAATAAAACACATTTTAGTGGACAAAAAAGTTTAGTTTGGCCATTCTGCCAATGGTAATTTACATAGGATTTCTAGGGTAGACCAGGGCCTTTGGCACCGCTAGGTTGCTACGCAGGAGCCGACCAGCAGAGGTCGTGACTTCACGCTCTAGACAGGACACTGGGGTCCTGCTTTGGTCAGAGATGTGCGAGATGAAGAGGTAAGTGGACTTTAATCACCTTTCTCACATAGGGACAATGCAAATCCTGTGGGAAGCACGAGTTAACAGTATTATGGTGTCCTGGCACTATGTTTATTCAGCCATACTTCCCCCTCTCACATCTTGTGATTATTCTTGTGTAAAGGTTCTGGGTGAAGAACAGATTAGACTAGTTTCGCAAACTTCTAGTGGCCTCAGACACTTTGTCCAGCAGGTGGAGACAGATTAAGACCGTAAAGTATGTGTCAGTGGGGAACGATAGCACAGAGTTTGTAAACCCGAGGCGCAACTTTGCGAGACTTCCAGGAATGACACGGTCAAAAATAACTTGGAGTGCCTTTGATTTGACAGCCTGCACATGGGCAGGTCCGCACAAGACTACAGTTAGACCCCATGACATGTTTCTACGCATGAGTTTCGCTTGCCAACGTCACCATGATTTCTCTTACAAGTGTGATCTGGGATTTCTATTGGAAAAGCATTTTTTTCTATTGGAGAAGCATCTCCATAGTGTACTGTCTTTGCCAATACTCTACATACAGTAGGCCTATCCTGTAGACATCCCAATGACTAATGAATGATGAAACAAATCAGCAGTTACAGATCAGAATCAAAATCAAAGAGACCGAGTCTACCTTTGCAGATCTGCACAAAGCCCATGATGATGATAAGACCCAGGGCTAGCAGCTTCCCAGTAGTGAAGACATCCTGAACACGAGTGGCCCAGCGCACACTGGAGCAGTTCACCCACGTCAGCAACACTGGGACGAAAGGAGGAAGAGTTACATCACGCATCATAGCAACTTACCACACATGGAATACAGTAACACTATACTAGACTGGGTAATACAGTATATTTGACCTACAAATATACCTCAAGTCTCAAATTCAGCGAAGAGAGCCAGGAGGGCCAGTGATCAGGCTGAAGTAAACAAAGTAGTCCAAAAACAACTAAGGCGGCATGCATGTTCTCTGAGGAGCTCACATAGACAGACAGCAGCCAGCAGGCGGAGGCCATTCTCTGGGGGGAAGCAGGAGGGAAATAGGGGCTGTAGGACGTAGTTGGAGAAGGTGAGGGCGATGACCGCTTGGTTGGTGGGGTAGATCACCAATACCGCGATCCACAGACGCAGGAACCTGGGAGAGGTAGGTAGGGAGGGAGGGAAGGAGGGAGGGGGTCAGAGAATCACACGTCAAAACACCTCAATCACGTATATTAACATCTACATTTCTGATGTAGAGCAAAAACCTGTCAGAATACTTGAGATACTGTATGTGAGGAAAATAAATACCAGTGCTCATTAGAGGACAGTGTGAACACAAAGAACCAACTAGCAGACATTCAATAATATGGGCTGATGCATGTGTACAATAAAGGGCAGACACTAAAACAAGGTTAATGACATACAGGAAATGGTGGGGGACAAAAGGATGGAAATGTACTGCTTCGTGGGGGGGGACCTTTGTACAGTATACTGTCAATTTCTGTGTCTGAGAAAAGGGTGGCTCAAAATGACAGATGGTAACCAGCACTTCTCTTGCAGTACTCTTACAGTATAAGTATTCTCTCATCACCATGCATTTCCCTTACCCGGCAAGTCCTCCAAATATGTCCTTGACGTATGAGTAGTCTCCTCCAGACTTGGGGATGGTAACGCCCAGCTCGGCATAGCAGAGTGCGCCAATGGCTGTGATCACTCCAGTGACAATCCACACGATGAGAGCCAGCCCCACAGAGCTCGCATTCTCCAGAACGCCCTTTGGGCTAACAAAGATCCCTGAACCGATGATGTTACCTGAGACCCAGACAAAGAGACAGGGAGGGTAAGGAAGAGTGGAAAATGCTGCATCAATCTTTCAAAAGTGGAGGGTAATATTACACAACATTGACTAAGGCCGACATGGTCCCTTTGGCTGACAAACAGGTGGAGTGTGGACTGGAACGGAAAGTGAGCGTTTCCGGTCACTTAGTCCACAGCTTCCTGCTTAGTGGCCAAGTAAGCACAACATCACAGGAACCCTTTGCCAACTTCTCATACTGTTTAACTCACTTTCCACTACCTCTTCTCATTTACATCAGTCTCAACACAGCAACTACATCTTCAGACTACTTGTTGTGACTCAAACATAAGATCAGGATTATCAGGATGTTTTTGGGAGTCTGAGATAATACAGTAGCACAAACAGGACAGCAGGGCAAAACCACCAACTGCTGACTAATCACGCTCAGGAACAGACTGCTGACACTCACGTTTCCCCCAGGCTTAATTGACTGATCCCTTCACCACAAAGACCACCCAGGAAGGAAGATCCCAGTCAGACTCCAACTTCAAAAGTAATTCTAAAAGATCAGATCTACATGCAGAGAAATTGTTATGAAGTGTGATTCTACAGCACCGGTCTGGCTCTTTAACCCGCTTCCTGGATCGCTATACTGTCCTGTAGGTTTTCACTTCAACCATGGAGCCCAGTTACATAAAACATCTGAAGTATTACCCTTAAAGGAAAGGGAGCACGAGTTTTTACTTGCCAAAGTAGCAGTGTGGTCAAAGACTTAGTAACTTAGTTGTAGTCACGATCTGGTTACCTAAAACTACAAACAAATGTAAAAAAGCTTAAACATAACTTATTTACGGATAACTTCGGAACTACCCACAATGCATTTCTCAGCATCATATGGAGAACCGGTGCTACCTAGCTAATTTCAGCTGGCTAACACTACCTACTACCTGCTAGCATGTAATTACATTCCAAACCAAGTGTTGGCACTGGTGAGCTACTATGTACATCCACAAAGAAGAAACCATATAAAGTAATGTTTGTTAGTGGTAGTCGGGTGAGTGTTGTAGTTCTGTTTGTCGCTAGTGCAGTAATACCCACAAGGACGGGGTTAGGACTCATTTGTGGTCCAAAAGGGAGAAGCAAGATTTGAAGTCGGAACAGTTTGTCCGGTTGAAGTCAGCAGGTTGTAATCAGTAGAAGGCAGGATTCAGAATGAGTGACAAACCAGGTGAATGTGAAGCCTGCAACCTATTTCCTACAAACCTATATGGCAAGTGTCAACAGTGGAGATAAACCAGGTAAATGTAATGTGGCTGTACCTCACTATATTGCTATTGGATTAGCTAGCTCTCCCTCTGAAGGTCTCTCCTTAGCTCTTCTTTGACTTTGGTAACCAACTCAGCTGTCAAATTTTTGGGGGGTGTTCTGTGGGTTCCTGCCTATGCTAGACTAATTTCTCTGGCTTACTACTTAGCTATGTAGACCATGGTGGTTGGCTAGCTAGGTTAGTTAGCTGTCAGACTAAAATAACTTTAGGTGGCTGGATAAGAACTACATATACCGGTAACATTATTGGATAACTGGTTAGATGGCATTATGCATTTTCAAAAAGTTGGTTTACTTTAATGTTGCTGGAAGGTAGGTGCTGATAGCATCTGGCTGACTCACAATACTAATGTAACATTAGCAGATTATAGGGCTAAAGTTAGCAGGCTAGTAACCTTGCAAGCTGATTTGTAACATTCATATTTGCTTGTAAATTGGCTGAATTTAATGAATTTAATTGAAACCAGTAGTCACGAGTGCAATTGATTTGGTATAATTTGAAGTTATACATTTGAAGTTCTGTTATTTCTGTTGGAGTTTACATATAGGGAATAGGCTGACTTGTCGCATCCTCCATATTAAGTCACACCCCACAATTTATTTTTCTTTCCCGGCATGACTGCCGATCAGTTATGTAACAACTCAAAATGTAAAAGTGAAGGGTAAGGTTGCACTGGGACTTTTGCTGCGTATTCTAATGCAAATTCATATGTTACATGTGGTTACATTTATGCTACATAAATGTATGCTACATACCCTTTAAGGGTTTATCTAACTTTTTGGGTGACTTGACCAAATTCACATTGAATGAGATCTAACTCACATTTCTTTGAAAGCAAGTTTAAGAGGTGGTAGGTCTGTTCTGTGCACTATTTCTGTGTGCCATTTCTGCAGTGCACCTTTAAAGATGCACTACTATACAGAAATAGCTCTGCCATTTCCTGGTTGCAAAAATTCTAGTAGTTAGTCTAATTTCAGTTTGACAAAACAAGTGAGTCCAGTACATTCTGAAAGTTTTCAGACCCCTTAACTTTTTCAAAATGTTGTTACGTTACATACAGCCTTATAAAATTGATTAAATATTTGTTTTCCTAAATCTACACACAATACCCCACAATGACAGTGAACACCGGTTTTTAGAATTGTTTGCAAATGGATTATTTACATAAGTATTCAGACACTTTGCTATGAGACTTGAAATTAAGCTCTTGTGCATCCTGTTTCCATTGAGCATTCCTGATGTTTCTACAACTTGATTGGAGTCCACCTGTGTTATATTCAATTGATTGGACATGATTTGGAAAGACACCTGTCTATATAAGGTCCCACAGTTCAGTGCATACCAGAGCAAAAACCAAGCCATGAGGTTGAAGGAATTGTCCGAAGAGCTCAGACAGGACTGTGTCAAGGCACATATCTGGGGAAGGGTACCAAATAAATGTATGAAGCATTGAAGGTCCCCAAGAACACTTTGCTGATCCATGCTGATGATTTAAAGTGCAGCTGGTACACAGGCCAAGTATTATTGAGATTACTTTTGATTGACTTCCTCTGCATGTGGGTGGGATGGATGCTGCTCTGTGACAACCATTTTAGAACAAATCCACATACCAGTTAAATAGACAACCTCACACAGGCACATAATGTATTTTGAGCCCTGTGGATTTTCTTGCAATCACAAAACTTTCAGGAAGTAGTCTGGCCATTAAAGAATGTACAGATTGAAAACAGGATTTTCAAGACCAGTTCAGATCAGCTACAAAATTAGCACTGTTTGAGCAATCCATGTGGACCATACATTTCATCGCAATCTATTTAGGCTGGATTTTAGGTAGACACACCCATACCTACATTGAGGAAGACATAATAGATAGCAAAAACGGATGAGCATAATAATGACTTGCCCACAATAATTCCACATGCGCTGACAAGGCCAATCTCCTTCTTCAGGGCCACTCTTCCAGAGCCCTCTTCAGTGGATTCGGAGGAAAGCGTATCCCCATCTGCCGATGCATTGCCCCGCAGCCTAGGACCATCGGTCATCTCGTCTCCAAGATTACTTTTGTTGGATGAAAAGCGCAGGTGCGGTGCAACCTAGCTCAGTTTGGTGTTACCTGGAGAACAAAAATCGTTTATCTACAGAAACACTATCAGTGTCAAAGTTATCTTTGATGCCATAAAAAAAACATAGCCCGTGGCACAAATGTGATTTACAAATAACAATTGTCAGTGAGAATTCTCTAGTTAACTCAAACATAAATGTAAGCGTTCAGACTGATCAAGCGTACAATATACCGCCCTATAACGTTCCCTGCCATTCGAATAGTGTGTGGGCTACACCGAGATTACTGCTATTATTAGAAACTACATTGCTTCATAAATAATTCAGTTCGACGCAACGCGGTGCGACCAGCCAGCCCAGCCCCACCTGCGTAAAGTAGGCACAAGATCACCCAGCAGTAATAGGCTTTGTAGAGGAAATAGGCCACTGAAGATAATCTTATAGGCCTACTATACACAGCGGCAGGTCGACCACATTGAAAATAACAATGGCAAACTGGCAATGGCAAGCAATTTACAGTAGGCTATATCAGTAACCTAAATGTTCCCAAGAACCCATACTGTGTGCCAAACTACTACATTCCTGTTGCCTATAACAGTATGTATTATTTCTCATTTGCCCCTAAAGTTAATTTATTTAAAAAATATATACAAAAAATAATGCATGATATAGCCTAGTAGGGGCGCAACTTTGGTTTTAGAAGGGTGGGGCGGGGGACATATGTATTAGTTTTCCAGTCGGATAAACACTCCAAACAGCCTACCGACCGCTCACAGGCGTCCGCATGGTCCTACGGCACAATTGTTTTGTATCGTGGACAAAAATGCAATTTCAGAATGTGGGGAACGTCCCCAGTGACAGTAGCGCCCCTGTAATTATTGATGAGGGCGATTCAGTTTGGATGGATACAATATAGCCTATGCCATTGTAATCCTTGACACTGTTTTACAGCCTCAAATTCAAGCAATTGACAAAATGATCGACCCACCTCTTCTTCGGAGTAGCCGTGACTTTTAAAATGACTAATCACCAGCATCCTGTTATCAGCACACCCGACAGCTGTTCCACATTAGCAAGTGAACAAGATCTCCGCCTTACCAGAAAATTTAACACAATTTGCTTGAAATGCTCAACCAATCAACGTGGCCGAAATAGTCAACACAGGGTTAGCCCCTCCCCTCCACGTTTCAGCAGGGTTGTTAATTTATTATTTTACTGTTATAATGCTTTAGTAAACTCAAATACAATTTAAGAATGTTAGTTTAAATTAGTTTGTGAAAGGCCAAGAGGAAGTAGAATGATAGAAATAATTCAAATGCATTAAATAGGAAGGGTGTGAGTAGCCATCATATTATATAGCAATGGCACTGATTTCAGTGTTTTCTGTGAGTTGTCTGGAAACTAGATTGATCTGAGAACAAAACGGGTTCCTCTAAAACAACCATGCCTTTGGGGTGGAGGCTACAACCTGCCCTCCTTCACACCTGTGTTTACAGCTGGATATTTGTTTTCTCTTAACATGAGCAACTCTGTCATCACAAGAAATCTGTCAAAACACATTAGGGTCACGCAGATGGACAGATGGAAACACTGACTTTGAGTTGTTAAATTCCAAGCTATGCCTCAGTGAATTAATGTTTAATTGGGGGAAAAACATCTTATACTTGTGTCACTTACTACCATAATGACAATTATCATGTGTGCACACATTACATACACAGCTTGTTGGTAAGACAGCAGCCAGAGTGAGTGTGTGGTTGAGCTAGCGTTGCTGCTGGTCTTCTCATGGTAAAACAGCATGGGACACAGAGACAGCAACACAGTCAGCATTTGAGAATGAAAACATCAATGTCGGTTAGTGAGCAGTTTGGTTTGTGATGTGGATTAAGGCAAACATTTGAGAATATTTTAGAGCTTGTTTTGCATTAGTGTTTGTCCCACCCTAAAATGGCAGGGTACCTATATATCTAGAGCAGACACTATTTACAGGAATATGAGAGGGCCTAAGTATTCTGGTCAAGAAAGGTCACTTGGTGCTAGAACTGTGTTGAAATACGTGTATTAAATTATTTATTTAAATTCAAATTTCTGTGTACAGTAATTTAGTATTTTCAAATAATGCAGCCGAGATTGGCTAATTCTATTGGAAGTATTTTCAAAAAATGTCCAATTTCCTATTTGAAAATACTTATTTCCAATTACATTAAATACTCCTAGGACATGAGTTCAAATGCAGAGAATTTATTTGAAAATTGATGTGGGAATAGGTGAAAGTATTCCCTAGAAGTCTGCACTGCAGCAATAACACTCTCGCCTTGTGGAGACGATTTTAAGAGAGGTCGTCTTTTCCAGAAGGAAACTTGGTGTTTACCAGCAATTCCAAGAATCTGTGATAAACGTTCCTCTGTTGGTATAGCCGTGTTCCTTCTCCATTTCTATTGGACCTTATCCCTAAATTACAGCATGTGTGGCTTAGCTACCTACTTGTGTTATTTTGATAGGTTTGCCTCTAATGGTGTAGGCCATCATTGTAAATAAGAGTTTGTTCTTAACTGACTTGCCTGGTTAAATAAAAAAATAAAATGCTAATTACATTCAATGCCAATATTTGATCCTGACCTCTCCTATGGTGACACCTACTGGACAGAATACATCACCACAGTACATGCCATGGTGCAGTCAGACATTAAAACCAGGGTGCAGTCTGATCAGACACAAAAAGGAATAGATCTTTTATATACAATTTCTGTGTGTACATGCATGCATTTAAGTTTTCCATTCCAAATATCCTTTTGATATGCATACCCGGAATTCAAAATAATTCGGTGGAATAACAACCTTACCACAGCCTGCCATTTAACCCACGAGGGAACATGCTAAATAAGTAAATAGATGCAAGAGGCACATATACAAACCGGGCAAAGAGCAGCAAGTTGCTAGTAATTGTCTTTATTGACAATATGGATCCGACAAACGTAACAAAAAGAAATGAACACCTGAAAAACATATGACCTGAACAGCCCATCTCCTACACACTGCTGTATCGGAGTTCTAACCAGTTTAAGTGTGTTGAGTTACAATGTAGAGCCATTTCATCGATCCGTTATAGTATGGAATAGGTCGTTTGACCAATCACATCAGATATTTTTCATAGATGATCTGATTGGTCAAAAGAACAATTAGTGAAAAAAATATCAAAATTCAGCTGCCTGTCTGAATACTGCCATTGGGGATCTCTTGACTGCCGGCAAAATAAGTAACTTAAACTCAATAGGTATGGGAATGTATGTGGATGATAGTCCATGCCTGAAACTGACTCCTAACTATACTGTAAATTAACAGCCTCAAAATCGGTCCCCATCAAAACCATTGATTGGGTTCTTATTCCCAGCTCTAAAGCCTCACCGTGACCCAGGTCTGTAGGTTTCTAAACCTTCAATTTGGCCCCGGTCTGTAGGTTTCTAAACCTTCAATTTGGCCCCGGTCTGTAGGTTTCTAAACCTTCAATTTGGCCCCGGTCTGTAGGTTTCATGGTATGAGCAGGCTCATGATTACAGGTGAATAGGTAAAATGCTAGACCTTTTGAGCAAGACTACCTCAACTTCATTTGCAACTAAGTGCCTGTTTAATTGCGTCTGTATGCATGTGTGTGTATGTGGGTGTGACATCTTCACAGGCCGATGGTGTAGGATCGTCCTGCTGGGTTGTGGATAGCGGAGCATGAGGGCTCTGTCACGGCCCATTCGTACCACACCTTCTTCCCATTGTTACACCTCCAGAACCTCACCACGACGTCATCATCCTTCGTCACAGGGATCGGTTGCTGCAGGTGGGAGAGGGAAGGAAAAGAGTAAATACTCTATATTCTTTTGGGTAATAAAATGTGCTAAATGTAAAGACATTTTACATGACCATATGACAGTCAACTTACTTTGAGAGGGAAGAGGATGGGGAACCAGGAGAACATTCCAGGAGAGTGGGTCTCTGGCTTGATACCTTGACCAAACAGATGCACACATTGATGTTAATGTTATCCAAACACCTTAAAACCTCATCATCATCGTTGTCCCCTCTTACTACTTACTGAGTGTGACATCTCCGTAGAGTGTGGTCTCAAAGTATCCAGCAAAGCCATGCAGCACTGTGTTACACCCCACAGAGAATCTGAGGCACTGATACCGGTTGTTGTTCATATCTGAAGGAAAGGAGAGAAGCGCATTTAGTACATATCTTATGTGTGATCATTAACCGTGTTAGCTAGGGTGCGTAAGCATTAACCATTAAGGGTGTTTGACGTGTGTGTTACCTGTGGTAGGGTGAATGAAGGTGAAGCAGGCCTTGGGCTCTGCCAGCTGGTGGAAGTTGTGGAGTCGGACTACGTAAGGGGTCTCAAAGTGGCACTCAGGGTCCTTGTCCCGCTCCCTGCACCCCCGGACCTCGTTATACAGCTTGGAGGAAGAGAGGGGGGCCAGGAAGGAGGTGTAGGAACAGGGGATGCTCACCCCGCCATCTGAGAGGAACAAGAGAATGGGTACACGTAAGAAGAAAGGGTAGAGGTGGATGAGGCAAAATAAATGGTAATTGTCTTTCAATGCCCATGATATGTATAGCTATCAAAGATTTCAATCTTTATTGAAATTTTGATGAGCAAAATTTCAATATCAACGAGTTGCAAATGACTGCAATTAGAAAGACTCTTCCTTCCCCCCTACCTTTGAGAAAGTTCTGTGCTCCATCTAAACACTCTGGGGACAGCTCATTGTCCCCGAAGGACCCGAGCAGCTCGCTGACGATGATGTCCGCCTTCTCAGGCGCCGCCCACTCCCTCATGTCACATGACACTACGGTCACCTGATCGCCCCACTCCTCAAACTTCCAGTTCTCAAGCCTGGGAGTGTGTGACAGGATCAGTACAGGGAATTTTTAGGAGCTCAGTGGAGATTAATGTTGCCAACCTCCCATTTTCATCTGGATTTATTAATCTGCCAGAGAGTATTAAAGCTATCCGGGAAAATTACTCCTAATGCCTGAATTTAAAAAATGGAGGACTTCAATTATCTTCTGGAATGAGTTTAGTCTGTGCTGGCAAATCTTTTAGAGGTCAGGGTTCAAAATGAGAAAAAGTTCCACTCACGTTACGACAGCGTTGGGGTTCTTCTCCACGGCGTAGATACGGAGCTTTCTGTCAGCCTGCTTGGCGGCCCGCAGGGAGGCATTGACCAAAGGACCTCTCCCAGCACCCAGCACCATCAACACCCTGGGGTTACAGAGAATACATACCGTTACCCACCAGATACAGAGGGAAGGTGATTGTCAGGAGAATAGATACTCATTAACAGAGGACAGACAGTGAGGTGTTGGAGCTACTCACTGTGTATTGGTCTCCTTCTGCTCCTCTGGGACTCTGTCCATTAAACACTTATACACAGCCTGCATAAAGATCAGGAGAACCCAATCGGAACTTAATGATATTACTGTGTTAAACCCTACCAGCCACATCACTAATACTGTTAGTGTATTATACTGTGAGAACATGCATGTCAAAGGCTCCTTACCTGCTGGTACTGGGAGTATTTGATGGGATCCTTCTCAAACACTTCATATGTCTGAGACTCCAGATTGTCCATAAGAGGCTAATGGGAAGAGAACAGTTAGACATAACAAAGAATCCAATGCATACAGACAATAGGTATGCCTATTTACAAACTTAAACACAAACCTGAAGAGGAGACTGTAGGTAATCCTCGTAACCCTTGGCGAACAGTTCATAGGCATTGGGGGCAGGGCGGTTCTGGTTGAGGTATTCAAGGTACTGCAAGTAAGAGCGGAAGTCCTTCTCACTGTGACGACTGGTGCCAGTGAAGATGAACTGGGCATCAAGCTGGGAGAACAAGGAAATGTTTTGTAAAATACATTTTCAAGAACAGAAGACAGACTGAAGATAAAACGGTTGTAGTTGCTATAACAATTGCCATATAGCCTAGCATTTACAGTACCTTGAATAGACGGAAGATGATTTGCTGGTGGGCTTTTGAAAGGACTGGGAACCCTTTTTTATTGGTCAGAAAGATCCTGGTGGGAAGAATAGCTGCTTTAATTGGCTCTCCAAGCCACTTGTCGATCACAGCGTTGGTGGGCATGTTTGCTCCAACCTCAATGGCTTCAGGGAAAGGAAGGGAAGAAAGGTCAGTATCAATTGTGACCAAAACAATTCCTTATCAGTTTGTCAACACTCCAACCATGTTTCCCTGTCCTGCTTCCTTACCTAAACAGATTCTCTTGTTGTAGTCACAAAGAGTTCTGAATGAATGCCACCTGAAAAATTAAAAACAGAAGGTACATTTTTACAAAAAGCAAAAAAACAAGGCTGAAAACCTTGATGCCGTAGCCACGTGGCCCTAGCTGTGATGGCAGACCCACCAGGCCCAGGTCTTCTCGTCATTACTGCCATCATCTGTGTGTTTCGTTTGCTCATTCTCGATGATGTCATCACGCATATCATCAGAGGAAATCAGGGGGACCCGGATCCAGAACTGATATGACACAATCCACAATTTCTTAGTTGTAGGTTTCATAACTTCAATTTTAAGTTCACTGAAATACCATGAAATTGCCAGTCACAACACAAACCAAGGATTAAGAATGAGTTATAGTTCTTATATGGTACAGATAGATAACTCTTGACTGCTGTAGCTACCATGCAGGAGTGGTGTCCAGTCTGGATGTGGTTGAGCAGCACGCGGGCCAGGTTGGCACAGTGAGGGCCCTTCAGAGGGATCATAAAGGCTGGCAGACCCAGATACGCTGAGAAGTTCAGCTCCTGGACCAGAGCCTGAGACATGACAGAGGGATGAAAGGAGAGCAACAATTCAAACTGTGGCGAAAATGTTTCAAATGTTCTGCTTGAGCGGACAAAGGAGGCCATGGTGTATTCACTAAAATTCAAACGGAACCCAAACAGAACAAAATGGAGAGGGACCTACCTGAATTTAAACAATAGAAACAGTCATTTTCATAGCGAAACGTCCTCCATTGCAAAGCGTTTTGCTACTTTTTGTTACGGTGTGAATACGTCTTTTCATGATGTCCAACTCACCGCTTCTGAATTCCTGCGCTCCGTCTCCACCTCTGAGTCTGTCTCGATCCACGGAGAAAGCTTTCCAACAACCAGAGTGTTCCAGTCTGGGTAAGGAAGAATTGTAATTCAATATCCTGACACTTAATAAAAAATTTGATTAGATATTTATGTAAGTAGATGCTCCTGTGCTCAGTGGAACTTGGGAATGAGAATGTACTGTCTAGTTCCTACCATTGAGGCCAGTATAAACACAGGTTGCCTCTGATCTCACCTCGCCCACAAAGTAGCAGGTCTGAGCGTGTATGTGCTCCAGATCGGACTTTGGCGGGATCCAACTCAAACTCCCTCCTGAACCTCGGGTGGAAGAGGGGCATGCACAAGAAGTCAAACCTGTAAGAGAAGGGACAGATGGGACACTTTAGTTGAGTTGTCGATAATCTACAGTCCCTGGTTCTAATCCAGGCTGAATCACACCCGGTCGTGATTGGGAGTCACATAGGGCGGCGCACTACTGGGCCAGCGTCGTCCGGGTTTGGTCTGGGCAGGCCGTTATTTGTAAATAATAATTTGTTCTTAACTGACTTGCCTAGTTAAGTAAACGGTTAAATCAAAAATAAATAAAAACATTTTAAATGTAAAAACTTGCCTGATGCTCTTGCAAAGTTTATTGTACGAAAATTACTTTACAAACGTAGTTAACATTTAATTGGATAATACATTCAAGTAACGTCATGGATCTACAGTCAAATGTATTCTCAACAGATCATATTGAGGTAATGGCCAGGAGGAGCATTTCTTAGCCATTGTGATAGTGCACGTGCTAATATTTCACCGGCAAATGAACCTAGCTAGTTTGCTGTTACTGCCGCGCTAAAATTGTTAGCTAGTTAGCTGGCTACATCACGTGTAGAAATGAAGCCGAAGGGTAGATAGGCATATCCTACTCGTCTCCAGTATTTGACTGCTTGAACGAAGCAGCTTACTTACCCAAGTTTAGCGACCGCTGCAAGTGTGTCAGCAACCTCGGGCACACAATTCAAATCTCTCCCGCAAGACACCCTGCCCCCTGTACTGTGGGACGCCATTATTAACCGATGGAATGGGAAAGAAGGGAGTTGCAACTAGAATCGGGGAAACTGACGCCATTTTGGCTCTAGTCAAGCGTATGCTGTCATAGCGTGGATATGGAGCGCAGAATCAAAATGACTTCCCCCGGAATGCAGTTTCAACAACTGTCGCGACACTTGTACATCCAGCGAGATTATGGTAATTTGTGGTCACGTCACAGATGTTTGATAAACCATTGGGATCATATTTGGTCACACCCAGACAACGTAAGTAAGTATCTAGCTGCATAATTTTGGGGGGTGGTTGTTAATTAGATTCGTCCCGCCGTTCTTGATTTTCCAGTTTCTTTAATTTATATATAAAAAATATGTTGGCTCTATAAATCACATTTTCAGTAATGTTAAGTACTTAAGTAAATATACTTTAAAGTACTACTTAAGTAGTTATTTGGGGTATCTGTACTTTACTATTTATATTTTTGACTACTTTTACTTCACTGCATTACTTAAGAAAATATTGTACTTTTTACATTTTCCTTGACACCCAAAAGTACTCTTACATTTTGAATGCTAAGCAGGACAGGAAAATAGTAAAATTCACACACTTATCAACCGAACATCCCTGGTCATCCCCACTGCCTCTGATATGGCAGACTCACTAAACTAACTTACTAAGAAATGCTAATATAGGTACCATTTGAGTTCCATTAGATTAATGACACAACTGCTGAAAAGTTTGCATTTGAAACAGTGGCCAGGTAAATAAAACCGAAGCGTTGCTGTGATACCGGGGCGTATTCAATACACAGATTCTGTTTCAAAACGGAAGCAAACAAAATGGGGCGGGACCTACCTGCATTTGTCCAATAGTAACTCTCATTTTTCTTTGTTCGCTTCAGTTTGGTTCTTAAACAGTGAACGATTTCCGTAATGAATATGCCCGTGGGCCATAGACGGCTTACAGAGTAAGAAAACCAATATGTTTTTTGTAATTTGAGTGAACTATCCCTTTTAAAAAAAGAATCACAGAATAGTAGGAATAGCACCATCTTGTGGTCAAGAATCTGGTAATATCAGGATGTGGGATGGTACATAAACCCAACAACTCCAATGCCAAATTTCTCTAAACAAACAAACAAAACAAAAAAACAAGTTCACTGAGAATACACTACATATGATGAAGAAACCATACAGCCACAGCTCCATACTATTTGTCAAACAGAGAACTGATAGTATATACTCGTTGTTGGGCTGAGATTGTGGGGGGGTCTGTGGGTGTCTTTTGTCAATTCCTCATGTCTAACTCATTAGCTAGGTTTCCATCCAATTGGCCACAGATTTCTGTGCGAATATTCAAAAATCTGCATAAAAGCAATGTATGCATTTTACCACCAGAGATGAGTTTCCATCAAATGTACTTTTTGCGGATAAAAGGCTGTGTGTGATGATGTAGTGCACATTAAAAAAACTTTTGCAGTTTAATTCCCATGAACCGAATAAAAAATACAGGTTAAATGGGTTTCCATTGCATTTTCAACTCCACTGATGGTTTTGTCACAAAATGTTTTGCATTATAGCGAATGTGCCCACTCTGGTATTGGCACATGTGCTCTAGCTAATAGATCGCAGCTACAGTGTGGGTATAGTGTACATTATGAGATTATTATGGACAGAGTGAGATTATTTTTATTTGTCAAACCTCAGCCAAGCATCAACCATCATGTCACAATAATAAAACCCTCGACTTTTTCACATTTTGTTGTGTTACAGTCTGAATGGAAATTAAATTCAATTGAGATTTTTTTTCACTGGCCTACACACAATACCCCATAATGTCAAAGTGGAATAATTGTTTTACAAATGAATTGGAAATGAAATGCTGAGCTATCTTGAGTCAATAAGTATTCAACGCCTTTATTATGTCAAGTTCAGGAGTGAACATGTGCTTAAAAAGTTGCATAAATTCACACTTTGTGCAATAATAGTATTCAATGTGATTTTTGAATGACTACCTAATCTCTGTACCCCACACATACGATTATTTGTAAATTCCCTCAGCCCAGCAGTGAATTTCGAACACAAATTCAACCACAAAGATCAGGGAGGTTTTCCAATGCCTCGCAAAGAATGGCCCCTATTGGTAGCTGGGTAAAAAAAAATAAAAAATTATACAAAGTCGTTCTGCCTCTGAGCAAGGCAGTTAGTGGATGTCGATTAAGGCAGACCCCCGCACCTCTCTGATTCAGAGGGGTTGGGTTAAATGCGGAAGACACATTTCAGTTGAAGGCATTCAGTTATACAACTGACTAGGTATCAAATCAAATTTTATTTGTCAAATGCGCCGAATTCAACAGGTAAAATACAACAACATTTCACCTTACAGTGAAATGCTTACTTACAAGCACTTAACCAACAATGCAGTTTTAAGAAAAGACCTAAACAAAAGTAAGAGATAAGAATAACAATAATTAGAAAGCAGCAGTAAATAACAATAGCGGGGCTATATACAGGGGTACTGGTACAGAGTCAATGTGCAGGGGCACCGGTACAGAGTCAATGTGCAGGGGCACCGGTGTCGAGGAAATTGACTGCACGGCCAGGCACGACTCCAACACCATCATTAAGTTTGCTGATAACACAACAGTGGTAGGCCTGATCACTGACAATGATGAGACATTATACATGTAGGTAGAATTATTAAAGTCTCTTGGATCTAGACTTGGCGCTCCGGTACCGCTTGCCGTGCGGTAGAACAGAGAACAGTCTATGACTAGGGTGGCTGGAGTCTGACAATTTTTAGGGCCTTCCTCTGACACCACCTGGTATAGAGGTCCTGGATGGCAGGAAACTTGGCTCCAGTAATGTACTGGGCCGTATGCACTACCCTCTGTAGTGACCTTGCGGTTGGAGGCTGAGCAGTTGCCATACCAGGCAGTGATGCAACCCGTTATGATGCTCTCGATGGTGTAAATGTAAAACCTTTTGTGGATCTGAGGACCCATGCCAAATCTTTTCAGTCTCCTGAGGGGTAATAGGTTTTGTTGTGCCCTCTTCACAACTGTTTTGGTGTGCTTGGACCATGTTAGTTTGTTGGTGATGTGGACGCCAAGGAACTTGACGCTCTCAACCTGCTCCACTACAGCCCCGTCAATGAGAATGGGGGCGTGCTCAGTCTGCCTTTTCCTGTAGTCCACAATCATCTCCTTTGTCTTGATTACATTGAGGGACAGGTTGTTGTCCTTGCACCACACGGTCATGTCTCTGACCTCCTCCCTATAGGCTGTCTCATCGTAGTCGGTTACCACTGTTGTGTCATCAGCAAACTTAATGATGGTGTTGGAGTTGTGCCTGGCCGTGCAGTCATGAGTGAACAGGGAGTACAGGAGGGGACTGGGCATGCACCCCTGAGAGGCCACCATGTTGAGGATCAGCATGGCGGATGTGTTGTTACTTACCCTTACCACCTGAGGGCGGCCCATCAGGAAGTCCAGGATCCAGTTGCAGAGGGAGGTGTTTAGTCCCAGGGTCCTTATGTCAGTTAAGACACTTGCCAGTTGGTCAGCGCATGCTCGGAGTATACGTCCTGGTAATCTGTCTGGCCCAGCGGCCTTGTGAATGTTGACCTGTTTAAAGGTCTTACTCACATCACAAGCAGAGTGCGTGATCACACAGTTGTCCGGAACAGCTGATGCTCTCATGCATGTTTCAGTGTTACTTGCCTCGAAACTTGCATAGAAGTTTTTTAGCTTGTCTGGTAGGCTCGTGTCACTGGGCAGCTCTAAGCTGTGTTTCCCTTTGTAATATTTTGCAAGCCCTGCCACATCAGATGAGCATCAGAGCCGGTGTAGTACGATTCGATCTTAGTCCTGTATTGATGCTTTGCCTGTTTGATGGGTTGTCGGAGGGCATAACGGGATTTCTTATAAGCTTCCAAGTTCGAGTCCCGCTCCTTGAAAGCGGCAGCTCTACCCTTTAGCTCAGTGCGAATGTTGCCTGTAATCCATGGCATCTGGTTAGGGTATGTACATACAGTCACTGTGGGGACGACGTTCTCGATGCACTTATTGATAAAGCCAGTGACTGATGTGGTGTACTCCTCAATGCCACCGGAAGAATCCCGGAACATATTCCAGTCTGTGCTAGCAAAACAGTCCTTTAGTTTAGCATCTGCCTCATCTGACCATTTTTTTATAGACCGAGTCGCTGGTGCTTCCTGCTTTAATTTTTTCTTGTAAGCAGGAATCAGGAGGTTAGAGTTATGGTCAGATTGGCCAAATGGAGGGTGAGGGAAAGCTTTGTACCTATCTCTGTGTGTGGAGTAAAGGTGGTCTCTAATTGCTTTTCCCCTGGTTGCACATTTAACATGCTGATAGAAATTAGGTAAAACTGATTTAAGTTTCCCTGCATTAAAGTTCCTGGCCACTAGGAGCGCCGCCTCTGGATGAGCATTTTCCTGTTTGCTTATGGTGGAATACAGCTCATTGAGTGTGGTTTTAGTGCCAGCCTCGGTCTTTTGTGGTATGTAGCTACGAAAAATACAGATAGTGTGGTCTACAGCTTATCATGAGATACTCTACCTCAAGCGAGAAAAACCTTGAGACTTCCTTAGATATCGTGCACCAGCTATTATTTGCAAATATGAATAGGCCCCTGCCCCGTGTCTTACCAGAGGCTGCTGTTCTCCTGTCTCAGCCTCCAGTATTTATGCTGCAGTAGTTAATGTGTCGGGGGGCTAGGGTCAGTTTGTTATATCTGAAGTACCTCTCCTGTCCTATTCGGTGTCCTGTGTGAATCTAAGTGTGCGTTCTCTAATTCTCTCTTTCTCTCTCTCTCTCTCTCTCGGAGGACCTGAGCCCTAGGACCATGCCCCAGGACTACCTGACATGATGACTCCTTGCTGTCCCCAGTCCACCTGGCCATGCTGCTGCTCCAGTTTCAACTGTTCTGCCTTATTATTATACGACCATGCTGGTCATTTATGAACATTTGATCATCTTGGCCATGTTCTGTTATAATCTCCACCCGGCACAGCCAGAAGAGGACTGGCCACCCCACATAGCCTGGTTCCTCTCTAGGTTTCTTCCTAGGTTTTGGCCTTTCTAGGGAGTTTTTCCTAGCCACCGTGCTTCTACACCTGCATTGCTTGCTGTTTGGGGTTTTAGGCTGGGTTTCTGTACAGCACTTTGAGATATCAGCTGATGTACGAAGGGCTATATAAATAAATTTGATTTGATTTGTTTTGTCTTGCCGATAGAGTGTATAACCCACCAGCTGTATTTTCTTAATGTCGACGTTCAGCCACGACTCGGTGAAACATAAAATATTACAGTTTTTCATGTCCCGTTGATAGGATATACGTGCTTTCAGTTCCCCTCATTCATTTTCCAGCGATTGGACGTTAGCTATCAGAACAGAAGGAAAGGGCAGATAAGCCACTCGTCGCCTGATCCTCACAGGGCATCCTGATCTCTTTCCAAGAAACCTACGTTTCCTTTTCCAGCGAATCACGGGGATCTGGGCCTGGTCGTGTGTCCGTAATATATCCCTTGCGTCTGACTCATTGAAGAAGAACTCCTTATACAATTTGAGGTGAGTAATCCCAGTTCTGATGTCCAGAAGCTCTTTTCGGTCATAAGAGACAGTAGCAGCAACATTTTGTGCAAAAGAAGTTACGAACAACACACAAAAAAACCTAACAAAATAGCATGGTTGGTTAAGAATCAATAAGATGGCAGCCCTCCCCTCCGGCGCCATCTTGTATATATCCCCCTTTCCCTATAGGTTATTGTGTGTAGATAGGTAACAAAAAAAAACATATAAACCATTTTAAATTCATGCTGCAACACAACAAAATGTGGAATAAGTCAAGGGGCATGAATACTTTCTGAAGGCACTGTATTTATTTGAAAGGAGCATCAAGCTCATCACTGTGCACTTTCACCACCCTGTGAAGTTCATCATAATTTATTTCATCTGTAGCCTAATAACCTGCATACTTTCCTGAGCTGTAGTGGGAGGAACAGACGACTAGTCATCGCGTGACTCCAAGTTGACTTCAATATGATGGTTAATATATCAATATTTGAGCATAAAAGCATTTCCACCGTTATTTCTCACATAATTAATTGTCTAGCGTTTTTTGTTTTGTTGGGATTTGGAACGTTTATCGACAAGGCCTGTCGTGACATTTTTTATGCAACATGTACTTTACTCGCATAAAAAGGTTGGATGGTAAACTGGTCATAGTTAGAAAAAGGTTTAGTCCAAATCAAACATTGGGCATAATATTTATTTAATATTATGAGTCCTATAAATTAAAATGGCCAATTTTGGTGCAATTAATTAGCTTAATTTCTGAGATCCATTTATATTTCAACAAAATAATGTTGCATGAATGCTAATCTTATCTGTTTCTAACGACAGAAACGATTTCAGAACAATATGAGATGGTGTCGAAATCCTCTTTCTTGTTCTTTTTGAAGGGTAACGACCCTTTTGTGAAGAATGATAATAATTGGACTTACCTTCAAATATAACTCAGATATAAAATTACATTAAATGTGAAACAAAAAATGTAACAAGAGGACATGTTTATGCAAGTGTCGCTTCACTAATGTGGCCTATTGACAAGCTGCCTCAGAATTGACCCTGTAGTGTTTGTAGAGTCGCTTCTCTATATCGTATCACCATCACAACAGAAGCACTATCATATATCGCTAAGTCAAGCTAAATGCTTGTGAGAAATATTAGTGTGTGTGTGTTTGTGTGTGCATGTGTGTGTCAGACTGCTATATAAAAACACTTCAAGTTCAGTGTCATTGTATTTGGGGAGAGAGTTGATACCAAGCAGGACTGTCATATACAAGGCCGTAAAAATTGATTTCACTGGGAGAAATTGAACAAGCCTAAGGACAGTTTCTCTGGATTATGGATTGCTCTGAGCTTTTAAATGTTATTGCCTCTCCTTATTGAGAGATTACACTGAGCATCAACATTTTACTCAAATTCAAGGGACAGTAAATCTGTTTTTGTAGGGAGATTGAGTCAGTTTTGTGATCTTTATTGCATTGATATCTACCACAATCCATCAGCAAAAGACCATCACAATGGCTTTACAAGACGTCAGTGGCTTTCAGGACACCCCTATGTCTCACATGTGGAACACTCCTGCCTCACTATCTGGGCCTATGGGAGATACCACTCCTCTCCTGGACATGGCTGATGAAAGGATCCTTGGTTGGGGAAGGTTTAAATCATCTGAGAGAGATAGAGGGGTCCCTCTGCGCTTTTTCATACCTACTCCTCAGAGCTCTGTTCCTTTCCGCTGTGACAACAGACACACGTCCCTTTCTTCCCTGTCCACCTCCTCATCACCGCCCACCCGCCGCCCATTCCCTTTGTCTCATGGAACCACTACCCTGGCCTTTGTGTTCCAAGGAGGTGTTATAGCAGCGGCAGACACACGTGCCAGCTGCTCAGGGCTTGTCGCCTGTCCCTCTGCCCAGAAGATCCTGCCCATCCACTCCCATTTACTGGTCACCACTTCAGGCAGTGGTGCAGACTGCATGCTATGGGAGAGAATCCTGGCCAGAGAGATCCGCCTTTACCAGCTACGCCACGGCCGCCGCTTGTCAATTACTGGCTCTGCCAAGCTCCTCTCTCATATGCTGCACCCCTTTAAGGGGACTGATGTGTGTGTGGCAGCCACTCTTTGTGGCTGGGATGTAGAGGAGGTTAGGGTGGAGGAATTCAAGGGACAAAGAGTTGATAGGATGGGATCAGGCAGAGACGACAGCATCTCTCCAGCAAAACGGCCCATTGAAGAGACAGTAATGTCAACTAGTGATGCTTGTAGTCAAGATGACTTGACTGACCGTGCCTGTGAGAGAACAAGACATGCAGTAACTGATGTGGACCTGACAAGATCCCCTGTCAGGGATCGTTGTGGCCCAAAGCTGTTCTATGTGTGCAGTGATGGCACCCGGCTGCAGGGAGAGCTCTTCTCGGTTGGCTCAGGTTCGCCTTATGCTTACGGAGTGCTGGATGGAGAGGTGCGGTGGAGCCTGAATGAGGAGGAGGCTATCTCATTGGCCAGAGAAGCTGTGTACAGGGCCACACACAGAGATGCATATTCAGGGAACTGTGTGGACCTTTTCCACATCACTGCCCAAGGATATTGCCGAAGAGACAGGGAGGATCTGAGAGAGGAGTACCACAGAAAGCGGGAGAGGGTGCTGAAGAGGGGAAAAGAAGAGAGTGAGCAAGATAAGAAATAGGGATTGATAAATAGGGAAGGGGGATGGTTGGGGTTAGAGGGTAGGGGTAGATTTAGCCCATTCATAGCTGCTAATTACCTTTAGCGTCTATTCATGAACGTATATCTTTTGGCCGTGGGAGTTTAATGAAGAGCCCCGACACTCGTGCTGAACGTTAACATTCATCGCTTGCAGTACGGTTTTGGAAACATAAGGAACGTATATTTCATATCAGCCATATTTCCATGTTAGAGCTCTTGTTTACAGAAAACAGATGGAAGACAGAGGTGACTACCTCTGCTAATTAGCTATCTGCGTCTCCGAACACCTGTGTGTAAACGGAAGACGGACACCATAATTGTATTGTCACAAAAAAATACTGTCGGCGGCAACTCTGTTAAAACCGGTTGAAATAGTGTACAGTAAATGTAGCCTATATTTAGCATTTGGGAATTTATTTTCATGTGATATGAAGGTAGAGGGCTTTATGTTTCTAGAACTGTACCGCAATTGAGAATTAATTCACGTTTAGATGGAGTATTTGGATGTTTGGACTGCCAGAGCCAATTCGCCTAGAAACAGAACATGTCAGTTCCTTGGACTATAGGGAGTAATTTTATGCTTCTTTAGTTCATTCTTGGGCTAGGGTAAATTTAAGGAAAATGAATCACTGGCCACTTTTTACAGAAAGTAAGGGAAATGCATGCAGAGATAGTGGGGCAGATACAGGGTGTGGGTGGAGAGGGAGAGAATGAAGAGGAAAGGTTGGCAACAAGCAAGGAATAAATTAGATGAGAGCTGCTGCCACAGTCTGACAGTGAGATACTATTTCTTCTTGGATTAAGTTTAACAGCGGTTGGCATCCTGCCAGTGCAATAGTGGCCGCTCTTAGCATTTGGCGTCTTCGATTCAAAGAAGACAGAAAAGAAAGATGCCGGGAGTCATGCAACATCTTTGGTCTTGACTCTAGGTGTGGGGAAGAGGAGATCAGTAGAGAGAGAGAAAATACAGAGAGGTGGAGTAAAATGGCATGGAGTGGAGTGAAACCTCAGTTCAAATCGAGCAGAGCATCAAGCAAAGTTGGTGAAGATGAGTCTTGAATGGACAACAGCAGTGTCAAACTGGAACAAAAAGGAAATTGTCTAAAATTGGAGTGAAGGATACGTCTACGAATGATAGTGATTTGCTTACTTTTTTTGGGTGGGGGGGTGTCTTATTTTGATTCATTGTATTTCTGAAGAACAGAGGAAGATTGCAGTGGGCCTCAAAATAATCTGTACAACAGAAGTTTGTGCTTTGAACTTCGGGGTAGATCACCCGTCAAAAGAGTCATCTCAGGGGTGACGATGGATGTTCATGTTGAATACCTAAGAAGAATTCCTGGTGTGGTTGGTGCCCGGCTTCTGACTTGCTGGGTGAATGGAGAGAAGAAGAAAGTCTGTTGGTCCTATTGTTTTTTTTGACAAAGAGCATCTACCTACACATGTGAAGCTTGGTTATGTAAGATACAGTGTTAGAGCTTTCATTCCCAAACCACTGCAGTGTAAGAACTGGATTGTTGTTTCAAGTGTGTGCAGACGGACAGAGTATACTGAAGAACGATGTGTAGAAGGACGACGGTGTTGCAATTGTGGTGGGGTTCATGATCCCGAGTTCCTGGAGTGAAGGCGATTGAGTTGGCAAAAGTTAGAGTGATCAATCGAATCTCCTATGCGGAGGCGATTAAAATAATTTATTAAACAAGTGATGCTAGTGAACTTAGAGTAGTGGATGCACCACAGCCTGTAGTAAAAGTTTGCTGCCAGTCAAACAATACCCTGTGTGTTAAAAAGGTAGAGTTCCTGGCCACATTTATAAACTGTACAACTCAAGTCTCAACAAAGTCTATAAAACTGGACATTGTGACTGCAGCAGGAAAGACTTTGGGACATAAAGATTTTACATCTGAAGACATGCAAGGGGTACTGGTGCCAGAAGAAGGCCTGCCCTCCGAGGCTCCCCTTGTGCCTGTGTAGGGATCAGATCTATACATTTTTTTAACAGTAAAGTTGTTTGATTTATTTAATAACATTTTAGGTATACACTACCATTCAAAAGTTTGGGGTCACTTAGAAATGTCCTTGTTTTTGAAAGAAAAGCACATTTTTGTCCATTAAAATGACATTAAATTGATCCAAGATGCAGTGTAGATATTGCTAATGTTGTAAATGACTATTGTAGCTGGAAACGGCTGATTTAAAAAAAATGGAATATCTACATAGGCGTACAGTGGCCCATTATCAGCAACTATCACTCGTGTTCCAATGGTGCACTGTGTTAGCTAATCCAAGTTTATAATTTTAAAGGCTAATTGATCATTAGAAAACACTTTTGAAATTATGTTAGCACAGCTGAAAATGTTGTTCTGATTAAAGAAGCAATAAAACTGGCCTTCTTTAGACTAGTTGAGTATCTGGACCATCAGTTCGATTACAGGCTCAAAATGACCAGAAACAGAGACCTTTCTTCTGAAACTCGTCAGTCTATTCTTGTTCTGAGAAATGAAACATTTTCCATGAGAGAAATTGCCAAGAAACTGAAGATCTCGTACAACGCTGTGTTCTTCTCCCTTTACAGAACCGTGCAAACGGGCTCTAACCAGAATAGAAAGAGGAAGTTGGAGGCCACAGTGCGCAACTGAGCAAGAGGACAAGTACATTAGAGTGTCTAGTTTGAGAAACAGACCCCTCACAAGTCCTCAACTGGCAGCTTAATTAAATAGTACACGCAAAACACCAGTCTCAATGTCAACAGTGAAGAAGCGACTCCGGGATTTCTCGCATGGAATAGCATTAATTTCTCAGAACAAGATAATGGGCCTCTGTACGCCTATGTAGATATTCCATTAAAAATCTGCCGTTTCCAGCTTCAATAGTCATTTACAAAATTAGCAATGTCTACACTGTATTTCTGATCAATTTGATGTTATTTTAATGGACAAAAAATGTTTTTCTTTCAAAAGCAAGGACATTTCTAAGTGACCCCAAACTTTTGAATGGTATATATAAATCCCAGAGTCGTTAGTACCGTTCAAAAGTTATGAAGTGTTATCGTCTTTTCATCCGTACAGTAGGTGGCGGGATGCACATCCAATTGTGCATTCGCAAAAATACCATAGAAGAAGACGTGTATGTCGGTTGATCTCCAAAACACTTTCAAAGATGGCGTTGTCTAGTGTCTTGCAGAGTGAGTCTGCGGATTTTTCATTTAATAATGACCGGTCTTTTTCATTTGGTTGTCGATTCGGTCAGACCAACTTGGGATTTGGGGCTGCACCGGGCGACAGACTTAATTTCGCCATAAAAGCTTCACTCGGCCCTGACGACAAGGACGGCCCGGAGAGAAAAATAGAGTTTCTCCATGGGACTACCACCCTGGCTTTCAAAGTAAATTAAGATGGCTAGTTAAAGCCTTTTTTAAATGTAAAATAACTCACACATTAACTAAAATGATATCCGTGATAATTGTATTTGATATCAGCTATATCTAGCTATTTTGGTGACGTATTCTTGAGTTTCTTGCTTTGTCTGTTTTTCAGTTTTCTTGATGGTTAGCTAGCTAGCTAGCTTATGTTAGCGTGTTAATTGTGCTTGCTCATTGCCAACGCTAGCCAAGCTTGCAAGCTAGCTATCTAAATAACTACCTACAGTAGATTGACAACACTGACAGTTCTCCAGCTAGATTACAAGTTTGCTTTATCCAAATGTGTCACATACTAGCTAGTAGCCACAGTTTATTTGCTTGGCATTTGTCAGTCATTTCAATTGCACTTAGTTACGTGGTCCTATCCAGGGCAAAGGTTACTTGCTAAGTATACATTACATATGGGCCTAAACGTTGTTCATGAGAATTTGTATCCTTCTAAAAGTGTTGGATCAACTTCTCTGTAGCAGAAAGAAACCATCAACGGACAGCCAGTAAGGCCACCAATTTCTCAAGTCAAGAGCAGCTGGCCCTCCTTAACCAACCTGCAATCCCATTTGTCATCATTCCACAGTTCCAACATGGCGTCATCGTGGCGGTGGACTCTCGGGCCACAGCTGGCGCCTACATCGCCTCCCAGACTGTAAAGAAGGTTATAGAGATTAACCCGTACCTGCTGGGCACCATGGCTGGAGGTGCAGCAGACTGCAGCTTTTGGGAGCGCCTGCTGGCCCGCCAGTGTCGCGTCTATGAGCTTCGCAACAAGGAGCGCATCTCTGTGGCAGCTGCCTCCAAGCTTCTGGCAAATATGGTGTACCAGTATAAAGGCATGGGCCTCAGCATGGGCACCATGGTGTGTGGTTGGGACAAGAGGGGGCCAGGTAATTAAAACTCCTACACTCTGAGCACACGTGTTACCCCAATTGACGTAGCTATGTTACAGTGGAACCCCAGTCATACCTGTACATGTATTTGTATTTGTTTACACTATGATCCGGTGAACTAGCCAACTATGTAAACTGTTTTCCCATACTCATACCAAAGGTAGGCAACATACAGCATGAGTTAGTAGCTGCTCAAAGTATGAGGTGTGTGTATATATTATTTTTTGTGGTTCATAATAGCAATAGTTAGCAGGGATTGAGTGAACTTCTCCTGTCTCTGCTGCTTGTGAAAATGTTTACAACACATCAGCTGTCAACAGTTACCAACACAGTTCAGAAAGTAGGCTAAGTACTGGATTGAGTGCATTTTGGTTGTCTCCCACTAGATGGCATTGCTGTCACATTTGCTTACTTTTGTGTATTTAACTTGTGTTTTTAGATGCTGTGAGGTAATAAGTTAGTAGCCTACATTACAGTACATGAGGTGTGCTTAAAGAGGGCTGCACCATGACGCTGTGATGGGAGATTGATAGGGCTGGGACTGTGGGCCAGGGAGAGCCGGCGTGGTGATTGACGCAAGGTCTCGGCCCGGACAATTGGGTCGCATGCATAAAGTGGTTCTGCTTGATCGATGAGCTTTGTTCACAGAGTGTGGAGTATGTGTGGACTTTCAGACTGCCTGGGACCTTGGTGACTCGTATTAAATCCTGCAATCAATTGTGTGAATAATGATCCCACTATAAGTGCAGTAGGAATGGCAGCAGCTACAATGCCAGTGATTGAATGGAGAGGTAAATGTCATCTAAATTAAATCAATCTCGATTAAGAGAAAGCTCATTAGCGGTTACAATGATGTCAAGCACTGTTATTCTGGTGATTAAGTGTCTTAAGTGGCACAAGAAATATATCTAATGAAGTATGTTAAGATCTTGACTAATATGACTGTAATAACATTCAATGCCATGGCTCTCATATGGTGAACAGGCTTAGTGCCTGGTAATAACATTCAATGCCATGGCTCTCATATGGTGAACAGGCTTAGTGCCTGGTAATAACATTCAATGCCATGGCTCTCATATGGTGAACAGGCTTAGTGCCTGGTAATAACATTCAATGCCATGACTCTCATATGGTGAACAGGCTTAGTGCCTGGTAATAACATTCAATGCCATGACTCTCATATGGTGAACAGGCTTAGTGCCTGGTAATAACATTCAATGCCATGACTCTCATATGGTGAACAGGCTTAGTGCCTGGTAATAACATTCAATGCCATGGCTCTCATATGGTGAACAGGCTTAGTGCCTGGTAATAACATTCAATGCCATGACTCTCATATGGTGAACAGGCTTAGTGCCTGGTAATAACATTCAATGCCATGACTCTCATATGGTGAACAGGCTTAGTGCCTGGCTGCTAGATGGTGTGAGTTAACGCACACCTCTCGTGGTCGTGTTCTGTTGCTGGTTTCTAGGACACAAATCGTCTCATGTTTTGTGATCAGTGGACTTAAAGTAACTGTCCAGTGAAAAGCTCACTTTT